>NW_016166377.1:0-19845 GCF_001687245.7 Rhagoletis zephyria | reverse complement strand
TTCTCGGGATTTGATAGAGAAGCAAAGCGAATGGTTCCTGTCATCACATACACAGTTAGAGCATACGCGTATTGGCACCCACGTAACTCTTGACAGTTACAAGTTTAAAAAAGTAGACGACTTCGTTTATTTGGGAACCAGCATTAACACCAATAATAATGTCAGCCTTGAAATCCAACGGAGAATCACTCTTGCCAACAAGTGCTACTTTGGGCTGAGTAGGCAATTGAGAAGTAAAGTCCTCTCTCGTCGTACAAAGATCACACTCTATAAGTCACTCATCATGCCTGTGCTGGTGTATGCCGCGGAGGCATGGACAATGAAACTGGACCTTTACGCGTTGGTGATGGGCGAATATCGCAGACGATTTAACGATGAGCTGTATGAGCTTTACAACGATATAGACATAGTGCAGCGAATTAAAATTCAGCGGCTCCGCTGGCTTGGCCATGTCGTTCGGATGGACAGAAACGCTCCTGCTCTGAAAATATTCAACGCGGGCCGCGATACTGGTAACAGAGGAAGAGGAAGGCCTCCTCTGCGTAAGACCAGGTGGAGAAAGANCGAAACTAATACGGCTGTGTAAAATGACGTTGAGCAATACCACAAGCTCCATCAGAATAGGGGAGGACCTCTCCGAGCCGCTTGTTACCAAACGAGGTTTCAGACAAGGGGACTCCCTTTCGTGTGATTTCTTTAATCTTATGTTGGAGAAGATAATAAGAGCCGCAGAACTGAACCGCTCAGGCACAATACTTTATAAGAGCGTACAATTGCTGGCGTATGCCGACGACATCGATATTATCGGTAAAAACAAGGGCTACGTCTGTTCTGCCTTCTCGGGATTGGATAGAGAAGCAAAGCGAATGGGTCTGGTGGTGAACGAGGACAAAACGAAGTATCTCCTGTCAGCACACAAACAGTCAGAGCATACGCGTCTTGGCACCCACGTCACTGTTGACAGTTACAAGTTTGAAAAAGTAGACGACTTCGTTTATTTGGGAACCAGCATTAACACCACTAATAATGCCAGCCTTGAAATCCAACGGAGAAACACTCTTGCCAACAAGTGCTACTTTGGGCTGAGTAGGCAATTGAGAAGTAAAGTCCTCTCTCGTCGTACAAAGATCACACTCTATAAGTCACTCATCATGCCTGTGCTGGTGTATGGCGCGGAAGCATGGACAATGAAAGCATCTGATGAGGCGGCTCTTGGAGTTTTCGAGAGAAAGATTCTGCGAAAGATTTACGGACCTTTACGCGTTGGTGATGGCGAATATCGCAGACGATTTAACGATGAGCTGTATGAGCTTTACAACGATATAGACATAGTGCAGCGAATTAAAATTCAGCGGCCACGCTGGCTTGGCCATGTCGTTTGAATGGACAGAAACGCTCCTGTTCTGAAAATATTCAACGCGGGCCGCGATACTGGTAACAGAGGAAGAGGAAGGCCTCCTCTGCGTAAGACCAGGTGGAGAAAGACTTGGCGTCACTTGGCATTACCAATTGGCGTCAGTTAGCACAGAAGAGAGATGACTGGCGTGCTGTTTGGGACTCGGTCAAAAGCGCTTAGGCGGTTACAGCGCCAATAAAGAAGAAGAAGAAGAGGTGAAATATATTTTACTTTTGGAAATTATTGAATCACAAAAAAATAAAAATGTTTTCCAAACTAGATTTGCAATATAATTCACGAGTTATCGCGCATTTTTATGCACATGTACATATTTTAATTAATTCTACAGCTTAATCTCTAAACATCATACTAGTATTTATATTTGTGTGACGTGACTGATTCATTTCAGGTCAAATTTGAGACTTACTTACCCTTTTAAATAAATTCATTAAAAAGTAGGTTATGTGACTTTTTGAATGCGTTTTTTGTGAAGGGTTTTTAATTTATCTTTGGTTTTGTTGAAAACCGTAACGTTTGCACCACCTACTTCTTGTAAAACGTGTGGCCCTTGATATATGCTTTCATGTTTGACTCTGGGCTTTTGTTGTATTAGAACTAGATCATGTTCTTTAATTTGTACCGGACGAGAGTATCTATTGTATAAATCTTTACTACGGGATTTATGTTTATTAATTAATTCCATGGCTATTGCATGTGTTTTTTGCATACGGTATTTAACCTCTTTCGCATAGTTTTCAACGTTATATATCGGGTCCATCTTTTCTTTTCGAAATTCGAAAGTTGTTCTTTTGCCGAAAACTAGTTCGAAAGGAGTAAATTGATTATCAAACACGAATTAGGCGTTGTATTATGTAAAAATGTGAAATATTTCAAATAAGTGTCCTAGTCAGAAAATGTTTTGCTCAAATAAGCTCGTAAATATTCGTCAAAAACTCTATGGTTGCGTTCAATCGTTCCCACAGTTTCGTGATAATGTGCTGTTGAAAAGTTGTATTTGATATTTAAAAGTTTTGTAAGTTTTGAAAAAATTTCATTCTTATATTCAGTTCCTAAATCAGCCCTAATAGAATTCATTGTGCCGTATATTAACATGTAGCCTTCAAAAATAGCTGAAGCCACAGTTTTGGTACTTTTGTCTGGTACCGCGATAGTTACTAAATATTTTGTAAGATCGCCGATTATGGTGACAGGGAACTTGTTACCATATCGTGTTTCTGGCAAAGGGTTTATTGTGTCAATAATTACTTCTTGAAAAGGTTTACTAGGTGTTGGTGTTAAATCCAGATTGTCTCTGTTTTTGGTTTAACTTTGTTCAGTAAACATTTCTCACAACTTTTTACAAATTTTGATATATCACGGGTCAGGTTTTTCCAGAAGTATTTGGTACGAATTTTTGCATAGAGTCTTTTGAGTCCGCAATGTCCTCCACTTTTTGGGTCGTTATGGTAGATTGTCATAAGCTGGAGTTTCTTTTCGTCGTCGGTCACAGTTTCGAGAGGACCTGTTAATATAATATGTAATGTTCACTTCTCGCTTTAAGCTCGTTTGTCTTGTTCAACTTTCACAGGCGATTAGTTGAACGAAAAGTATAATTTTTATTTGATAATATTCTCATGGCATTTTTAAGGCTAAATATGTATACATACATATACCAGTAGGGATGGGTAAATTCGATATTCGAAGCTTCGATATTCGCATTTTAATCAAATTTTAGCTCCAAAATGGCGAATTTTTGAAATCGAACTTTGTGTTGCTAAAATTCGGATAAAATCAAATTTTTCCAGAAAAAGTCGAATTTCATCTTTATTTCAAAAAAATCAACTCTTCACCTTTCTTCTTTCTGACTAAATTTGCCATCACTGTGTGCGGCACTCCATTTGTCTTAGGGATTCAAGTGAAAAATTACATGTTTTTCGATATGTTATTCCAAACTCAATTTTAAAAATTTTTGTATAAAAAAACTAGTTTATTCTTTGATTTTTTATTTAAAATTTTTAGTGGGTTTTACGTTGGAAGCATGAAGTGNTTATTCCAAACTCAATTTTAAAAATTTTTGTATAAAAAACTAGTTTATTCTTTGATTTTTTATTTAAAATTTTTAGTGGGTTTTACGTTGGAAGCATGAAGTTTTTTCCTGAGAAGACCCCTAGTAAAATTTTCCGGAGAATAATTTTTTAAAATATATCAATCCAGTAACGATCTGCCAAATTTGCTTTTTGCGAGATTTCTTGAAGTAAGTGTCAAAAATGACCGTTTTAGGCGGTAGCTAATGGGTTAAAATGTTCTACGAAAACATTTCCCTAGAAATTTTAATATATATGTCTCAACCTTCAATTTCGCTCAGACATTTATTTTAACTATTTTTTCGACTTTTTTGAAAACTACTTAGGCCGAGATATGAAAACTTTAGCAGGCCATAAAATAAAAATGCGAGCTAACTTTTGCAAATCCATCGAGCGTTTTACTACTTATTGGGTATACATTCAGAAAATGTTAACAAAGTCCGGGCTGGGTTCGGCTGTCGCACAGTGTAATTTGAGTTTAACTTTTTAAACAGGTGGCCACTCTCTTCAAGCACCTCAAAAATATATACATTAATGCATAGTATTTTAAGTACAACACTTCTTTAACTAAATTCGACTTTTCAAACAGGCGGCAACCCTCCTAAATGTAATTAAAAAATAAAGTTTATTCAAAACCATTTCGATTGATACCCATATTGAGGTAATCTATTTAACTTATTAAATAATTTGATTTGATTTTCTTACATACATATGGCACAAAACTAAAACCATGTTACACATCTACAGGGCAAGCCCTTTCATTTGACACCTACCCCCTTTTTAAAAATAAAACGAACGATACAGATGTTATGACTTAGTGTTAAATATTTGACGCAAACATCTGCGGACGTGATTATTTGAATTTGGTTTTCTAACCTGTGGTAACCCATTTCATAGAACTAAAACTATGGTGCAGACACAAAAGAGAAGCCTTTAATTCGCAAAATTAAATTAATTTTGCAAAATTCGAAAAAAATCGACTGAAATCGAATTTTCACCACCGAATTTCAAATCGAATGATTGGGCAATGTTCGAAATTCGGAAAAAATCGAATTTCAACCCCCACTACCCATCCCTATATACCAGGCCTAACAAGCAATAAAACACTGCGAAGAACAATAAAAAACAACAACATAATATATGCGCATAAACCACACAATACTCTAAACAAAATATTTACTAAACCAAACGACAAGATCGAAAAAGAGCAACAACACAATGTAGTATATGAAATAATGTGCACTGGTAATAGCAATGAAAGCTGCAATAAATGCTATGTAGGCACAACGAAACGAGCGCTGGGTATAAGAATTAACGAACATACAACACTTGGCAAACAACGAACACAAAGCGGACTTCGACAGCACGCGAGTATTGGACATCGAAAGAGGAAAAGAAGGAGAATGACACTGGAAAGCCTACCAATACAACAGAAACTTGACAATGTGATGAATTCAAAGAAGATGTGGACAACACAAACAACGTCTATACAGATATATTAAAATCTGGATATAAATAAAACCAAAAGAAAGTAGTGTAAACTCGCTGCGCTAAAACCATGTAATTATTGTTGTTTAATGTGAATAATTGTAACGTGTGAGTTTAAAATTCGGATTTGTATGTTATAGTAATTGTTAACCATGTTTATTGTTTATTGTTTATCGTTCAAATAAAGCAGACTAAGGAAGACGTGAAATTCGTTGAAACGGGTAGGAGTAAAAAAGGAAAATTTTATTTTCGCTTTAATTCCAACGGCCGAAGGAGCTCATACATACATATTTATGTATATGTGTACAGACAAAAACTTAAAATTATAAATCAGTACCAGTCGCTTTTGGTACATTTGTCATACTGATTTGTGTTTCATAAACATAACAAGTAACTAGCCACAATGTCGTTCGTGTCTGCTTTTTTCTTTACTGCCCTTTCTCTGCTTTGCATAATACGAAGGCTTTCAATCGTGTATCTCACTTTTTCTCTCTTTTCAATATCTACGATTTTTGGTTAGATCAGCTGTGTGGTTGCTCGCTAGTATATGTTGCGCTGGCGCTGTATTGTTTTCCCCGTTCTTATTTCCGCCTCGTGTTCTGATAAGCGAACGCCTAAAGCTCGTTTAGTAGTCCCAATGTAGATTTTGTTGCAGTCCTCGTTTTATTTACTTTTGCATAGGATTTCGTATATGACGTTGTTTTGTTGTTGCGGTTCGATCCGGATTTTGGTTTTTGTAAAAATTGTGAAGTATGGCTATGTTTTGCTTGTTGTTCCTTATGTCATGCCTGAATTTTTCCGTCAATTTGGGGATGTATGTTAGACTGTGGAATTACTTTGTTTCGCTATCATTTTCATTAGATTTGTTATTGCGTTTATTGTTATGAGCATCTATGAGATTTCTTATTAGTTGGCTGTGGTAATTATTACTTTTTAATATTTCATGCATTTTCTTTATGCTTGCGTTTCTAAATTGATCTGGCTTATGGTTAATATTTTATGTATTGGATTCTTTGCAGTATTAAGTTTATACTTAAGGGGTTGAGCAGATAAAAAATGTATTATACGACCAGATGAGATGGGTTTTGAGTACCAGTTCAATAGTATCTGGTTATTTTTCCTTCTTATATCTAAAAAAGGTATGCTGAAGTTTTTTTCTCTTTCTATTGTAAACTGTCGCTTGTTGTAATATTTATTCAATGTACTTAGAATGATATCTAGGTCTTTTGCTTTTACAATGGCAAAAATGTCATCAACGTATTTTACTATGAACTTTATGTCAATGTTGTCATAATTATGTCTGGGATTGTCGGAGACAGGGTCCCATGGGTTGTGAAAAAACTTTTCCGTCGTACATAAAATAATTATTATCTTTTAGGCAGAAGTTCAATATGTTAAGAAAGGTGTTTTTGGGGATGTTGATGTTTTGCTGCACTTCTTTGAACTTATTCATTAAGAGCTAAATAGGTTGGTATATTTGTGAATAATGACACAACATCAAAAGATACTAATAAATCAACCTCATTTACGCATACGTTTTCTATAATATTAATATTCTATTAATATTATACTCTTCACTCGTTAAATTTCTTAAAAAACTACCAATAAACTTGGATAGGCCATAGCACGGGGCATTGACTGATGACGCTATTGGTCGTAAGGGCAGATTCGGCTTGTTGATTTTCGGTAGCCCGTAAAGGCGACGCACGGTCGCTGTGCTGCATATTAATTTTTGTTTTTCCCTGTAGTTAATTATTTTGTTTTTATAGAGCCCATCAACTATATTGGTGTTCTGTTTTTTCAGAATATTTGTTGGGTCGTTTCTTAAAGTTTTGTAGGTGCTTTTGTCTTCCAGTAGTAGTTTGTTAATTTTTTCCTTGTAGTCTTCTTTGTAAAATACCGCCGTCTTGTTCCCCTTGTTTCAATCTGTGACAACTATCTTATCTTTATACTTTTTCAGAAGCGCTTTTGTTTTTTTTTTGAAGGCATCCAATATGAATTCTTCCGCTGCATTGGTTTTTATTCCCCGTTTGAATTGTAGGATTCTGTTGCTTACTTTGCTCCTTTCTACTTCCTTCTCTCTCTCATCATTCATCTGCTGAATTATTTGTTCTATTTCCGCTATGATTTTTATTGGTTTAAGAGTACTTCTTGTCGTAGGTAACGCAAAATTAATTAAAAACTCGAAATAAAGTTGTCTTTTAATCAAAAACTCCAAGCGAATGTTACGCGAGTGTAAATTCATAACGTTTTAAATATTGAGACTGGCCGAATATCTATTTGCGCCAATACTAGCAGCGGCCGGCAAATACCAAAATGATTAGGGGTGCAGCGCATACCAGAGCACCCGGAGTGAAACTACCTGAGCGAATACGCCTAGCATTTGCAAGCAGCGGATCCCTGGCCACGAGGATAAGCCGAGTTTATTGGGGTAAGCAGTGCGTTGCTAGTTTAGTGTGTAGTGTGATAGCGGGCGGTAAGGTGGCTGCACAAAGGGCACATAATGTCACTAGTTCCTGCAGGTTTGTTTGTTTTATTTTTGTTAAGAAACGTTTTCCAGCGGAGGCTTGTGATGCTTGTAACTGCCCGTCCTCACAGGATCGAGTTTATATCTTGACACATATGTTAGAATGTAGAGAGAAAAATATGTATATATCAGAGCTTATATCTTGCCATCTATTGCGGTAGTTTGACAGCTACGGCTGCTTTGCCCGAAACCTGCTTGACGACAACGTTAATGATATTTTAACATAACTTCGACGTTACACGTTCAACTTTCCCCTTTCAATTTTCAATACACTGACATTTTCCACTAACGCACTCTTATTCTACTACTGAATGGGAAACTTGCTTCCAATTTTTTTCCTTTCAAGTGAGTTTTGATTTTGCTTCAATTTTAATAACCCATTCCGCACTGACAGACGAATTTCGAGAAAACAAAAAATTACTAATGGTGATTTCGTTTCTACAAAAAAATGTCGCCTTTTGATTGCCCCTTTCTCTTTTCGTGTTCGATTCTTAATTAAGGGCAAAGGGTGAAACAATTTTGTGTTCGCTTCTTAAAATGTCACACTCTTGTAAGGCAAAAAAGGCACCTTTTCTGCCCTTTGAAGCTTTGTCAGGGGAGATGGTTGCCCTGAAAATCAGCTGATTGCTTAAAACGACAATATTATGAAATGCATGAGCTAGACAAGGATAAGTATATACCAGTTTAATTTGACATTTAATTTTGTTCTGAAGAAAACATTTTTGCTAATTTTGATTTGAAATCATGGCCAATTATAAAAGTTGCATTATTTCTGCACAAAACGCATTAAATGAACTTTTGGAATCCTCGTCATCATCATCGGAAGGTGAAGAAACTTCTATACTATTCAGTAGAGAAGAACGTACGCACGTAAAAGATTTTATTGTGGACGTGGTCTGCTCATATACTGATGCCGAGGTAATATCTTTTTGTTACTGAAAGGAATTGCTATAATTTTTCTCTTTTCAATTTTCAGTTTAGAAAACACTTCAGGGTGAGGCGTGAAAGTGCAAACTATTTGATTGCCAAATATTCTAGGACGTATAGAGGCGGAAGAGCAGAATTCAGTCATGAGACGCAAATACTGATGTTTTTGTGGTATAAGCATGGGTTTTTTGTATGGAATTTAACAAAATAACAATATTTTATCTGATTGTAGGTTTTGCAGTAATAAAACTACATTCCGCGAGGTTGGAAACCTTTTTAATATGTCGCTTTGAAGCGTGCATAAAATTTTTAATCTTTATGTTTGACGAAGTTGCTCCAAACGGGATTGGTTTTCCAATAGATGCTGCTGGAAAAGAAGAAATTGGCAGTGAATTCAAGCGCATTTGTGGATTCCCAAATGTTTTGGGCTGCATTGATGCCAGCTATATAGCGGTGAGAACTCCAAAGCACAAAATCAGATCCACATACATAAATAGGCACGATTCGATATCTATAACTATGCAAGGTATTTGTGATGCGAATTTGCGGTTTTTGGACGTTTTTACCGGAGTTCCGAGTAAAATGCACGACTCTCGTTTGCTAAAGCTGTCGTTTATTGGTAAGGAGCTGGGTAAATTGTGCTCGCCCGATCTCCTTGGAGATTCCGCTTATCCACTCCGCACTTATCTATTAACGCCCTACCGAGACTATGGGAATCTGACCGAGACTGAAAGAAAATACAATTACAAGTTTTTTCAAACACGTGTAAAGATTGAAAATGCATTTGGATTGTTAAAGTGCCGCTTTCGGCAG
Organism: Rhagoletis zephyria; assembly: GCF_001687245.7. NCBI lineage: Eukaryota > Metazoa > Arthropoda > Insecta > Diptera > Tephritidae > Rhagoletis > Rhagoletis zephyria. Next base: position 10,610 of record NW_016166377.1, on the reverse strand, counting down.
ATTATGAGACTAGATTTTCACGTTGAGCCAATGGGTAAATTCATAGTTGCATGCATCAATAAAAATTACATTTTCGAAGAACAATTGGAATACATTGAACATAGTTCTAATCAAACGCATATTTTGGCAGAGGATGTTAATGAGGCCGTGCTAAGTGAGTTGGGTGAAATAAAGAGAAATCAAATAAAAGCATTTTTGTGTAACAATTAAATAAAACAAGATCTTTTATTAGTTCATTCAAAAATTCGTGTTAAAAACGAAACAGTTTAATACTAGACGATCATTTTCTAATTTTGTTCTATCAAATGATTCAGCAGATTATGCCTTTTTTCCTTTGTTTCTTCTTTTCTAGCTGCTATCTCAAGTAACGTGTCCTGAACTGTGTTTTGCTTTCTTGACTTTGGCACTTTTTTCACTTAACTTATAGTTATGCAAACAATACCTTGGCTGCTTATACGGACAGTTGGCTCTATGGAATCATCTAGGTGGTTGATTTTTTCAAGCTCCTGTTCATAGGCTATCTTTTGTCGTTTAGCGCCAGAAGTTGTGTTGTTATCAACCGACGCTTTCTTTCTTTTCATCATCGTTTTAAATCTTTCTTCGCACTGTTTCCAACTTCTGCCATTAAAGTCAAGAGACATCCTCATACACATGTCTTTCATGCAGCGGAATTGTTTTAAAGGACCAATATCCGGCAGGTAGGTTGCGTATTTGTCCAAGAGCAGGCGGGTTTCACCTTCTGTCCATACTGNGAGTTGGGTGAAATAAAGAGAAATCAAATAAAAGCATTTTTGTGTAACAATTAAATAAAACAAGATCTTTTATTAGTTCATTCAAAAATTCGTGTTAAAAACGAAACAGTTTAATACTAGACGATCATTTTCTAATTTTGTTCTATCAAATGATTCACAGATTATGCCTTTTTTCCTTTGTTTCTTCTTTTCTAGCTGCTATCTCAAGTAACGTGTCCTGAACTGTGTTTTGCTTTCTTGACTTTGGCACTTTTTTCACTTAACTTATAGTTATGCAAACAATACCTTGGCTGCTTATACGGACAGTTGGCTCTATGGAATCATCTAGGTGGTTGATTTTTTCAAGCTCCTGTTCATAGGCTATCTTTTGTCGTTTAGCGCCAGAAGTTGAGTTGTTATCAACCGACGCTTTCTTTCTTTTCGTCACCGTTTTAAATCTTTCTTCGCACTGTTTCCAACTTCTGCCATTAAAGTCAAGAGACATCCTCATACACATGTCTTTCTTGCAGCGGAATTGTTTTAAAGGACCAATATCCGGCAGGTAGGTTGCGTATTTGTCCAAGAGCAGGCGGGTTTCACCTTCTGTCCATACTGAAAAAAAAGGATAATCATATTGTGGATAATGCAAATTGAGTATCCAAAACTTTTTAAATCTACATACCAGTAACGGTTTTGCTACAGCTTGGACTTTCTGGTTCCATTTTAAATATTTTAGTATACCAGGAACAATTGAATACACGACTAAAATGGAAATTACTTTATAAACGCAACGAAATATTTGTTTTCTGAAAATTACGGAATGCGAAAAAGCCTGCTTCGCGGAAAAGCTAAAATTTCGTATAAAGTAGATGTCAGGTCAGTGATTTGTGTTCTTTTCTGAATAGGCAAAAACATGCACTTTTACAGGGTTGAGTGTAACATCAAACATATTTTGCACCGTGGAAGGGCAACATTTTTTGTTAGAATCGAAATCACCATAAGCTTCTGAATGCTAAAATAAGTTAACCTAAAATGCAATTTAGAATAGGAAGTGGTCTTTAAAAGCTGATTAGTTTAGTTGTTTTCTTGACGATGACGTGTTGACAATGAGAATGCTTCTCAAAGTGAATTCAGCCTACCTAATGGCTTTCAAATTTTAAGATATTTGACAAGCAATGTGTGAGAAAAGGAAAGGCGAGGGTGATTAAGTGTCGTCCGCGTAAAAGCAAAAGTCGAGCTGTTTCATATTAAAATTCATGGTAGTATGTACTTGGATCTAAAATAGCAATTTTCGGAGATTTTTTGACGGTAAAAACACTTCTAAAAGGCTGATGTCAATATATAAAAACCCGCACAAATATTGCAAACAAACAGACAGCTGAACAACAATAAATCTTATCCTTGTGTAGACGGCCAGTGAAGAAGCAAAGCTGTTGAATTGCTGCTTTTCAACCGGTTCAGATCTGTATAATATGTTTATGGCACCCCCGGACGGTCTCGAACATTATTTATTTTTTACATGAGTAAGAATAACGGCAGCAATCCAATTGACGCAGTGCCCGTTATTTTTCCAATTGGATACTTAATTTCCCGCAGTGCAAAGGTATAAAAACCTCCTGGCGACCCCCATACTCGGTCATTTGTTCTTAGACTCGACAATCAAACTTAGTGGAACGGGCGGAAAGTGAACAAGGGGAAAAAAAGNGTTTATGGCACCCCCGGACGGTCTCGAACATTATTTATTTTTTACATGAGTAAGAATAACGGCAGCAATCCAATTGACGCAGTGCCCGTTATTTTTCCAATTGGATACTTAATTTCCCGCAGTGCAAAGGTATAAAAACCTCCTGGCGACCCCCATACTCGGTCATTTGTTCTTAGACTCGACAATCAAACTTAGTGGAACGGGCGGAAAGTGAACAAGGGGAAAAAAAGGAAGAAACAAAGTGTAGTAGAAAATATTTTCCATGAATTCTACATTATAGATCATAATTTACGGTGGCGTGTAAAATATAAATGCACACGCTTGAGGCGGTGCAAGTTTTATAAAGTGACTTACAAATACGCCAAATACGTAAAAAGTTTTATTTTTGTAATCAACAGCATATCTGCGGTTTGGTCTAATACCTAACGCGACAGCAGATAGCAGCTACCTAACGAAAATCACAGAAACCGCAAAGCTAAGTGAAAAAAAAAACTAATTAATATAACCATTAAAGCAAGAAAGTAAATTTTATGAGCCCGACTGCACCTCGAGCTTTAGCAACAGCAAACACGTCGGAAGCGGTACAGCCACATCAAACACTCTAACAAGGTGCCAGTCGGGAGGAGCAGCATCGATACCTCGTGGCGGCAAACACCACCACCAACCACAAGCCTCTAACGCCGTACGACAACCGTCAGCATCAGCCGCAAATAAGGTAAACACATGAACTTGGCGACTGAAGAACTAAACTATCGAAGACTAAATCGGGATACGGTTTAGTTAATTGCACATTGATTTTGGGACGATGTGCAGACGCACGACCCGAATCTAAAAACTTCAACACACGAGTAAACAACAAATGCAACTTCCATTTAAAGCAAAAACTTCAGATACGGAGCAATAGTTTATTAATACGTTCGACAGGGAATATGCACTCTTTGTAAATTTCGGCGTGTGCTCTACGCAAGAATACTATGAACATACCACACACTATATACTAATTAAAACTCCCTTGCAGGTACTGGCCAGCTCGCACATTGCCGTGCGGTAACCCCGAAGCGCAATAGCAGCGGCTGCCAAGCAACGACCACACCGCCTAACAACAACAACAAGGCGACCCCATTAAGGGTGCCACACAGCAGCGACAACATCGGCTGCCACAGTAGCAGCCGCAGTACCCAGCAACAACAACAACGCCCAGTAACGACAGGGCCCATACCACTGGCCTGCCGCAACAAGAATAACTGCTGCCACAGCAAAAACAACAACCACCAGAAACGACGACAACAACCGGCTACAACAACAACAGCAGTGCCCCACCAAGGTCTGCTGCAACAAAGGGTGAGTCATTCGGGCAATACAAAATGCGAAATATTTAGAATTGGAACCAAAAGATAAGAAAAATTATAAAGACAAAAAAAGACAAAAAAATTACCAAGAACCGAATTAGAAGTAGATTAGAAGTAAGCCATAATTTAAACCATGATACAAAAAAGAATGTAGTTCCATTTAATGACATTCGTTGTTGTTGCTAACCATTTGACTTTTAATAAAATTTTTTTATTTGTTTAACTTGACTTAGTCTATGAAATACAATATTTTTACAGACTATAGGCAAACTGAAAGTTATTACTAAGATCATTCGATAAATACAATGTACAAATGTATGTAAGAACAGAACCCTAGTAAAATAAGGAGATTAAAAATAACAGTTCAGAATATTAACAAATACATATGTTTCAAAGGAAAAATCAATTGAGATAGAACTAGAGACCTTATTTAAATCACTATGGTGCAATAATACAAGGTGGTATCAGTTGTGACAGCTCGATTTGATACTGCCTTAGCTCAGTAGAATGAGAAGAAAAACGGGAAGAAATCAATCCCCATATGTCGGAAAAATATAAAATTTCACATTTTCTCCTAAACAAAATTTGCTTTTTTATAGTATATTCGATATGAAATGAAGTAAAATACGATAAAATACCTGTTTAAGAAAACAAAGTGTGTATACTGAGCAAAAATAAAAAACATTCAACTATATTAATGGGCAAAGAATAGTTAAAGAAGTAACAGTGTTTCACGTAAGGCAGCCAATATGGCGGAATTAGAGCGAGAAGTTGCCAACTGATAACACCTTATATTATTGCATCATGTTAAATCACTAAGTGCGCGTGCAACTGGGTCATTACGTGCATACTCAGTTTTCCAATAGCCCTCATAAAAAGATAAAAAGACACGTAAGTTCCTCTGCGGAATATTAAACTTGATACGGTTCAATAAAAAAGTGCAATCCAAAGAGCCTCTAACAACATTGAATATAAAGGAGAGTGAGAGTACAGATCTCCTAGCTTCTAAGGTCTTAAGGTTTATTAGAAGCAAACAAGAATTATAAGAAGGCGTTGGTTCAGAAAAATTCAAAGATCGCAAAGCGAATTTAAGGAACACTTTCTGAACACGCTCAATGCGACTAATAGAATTATTGTGATACGGCATCCAAATGAACGTACCATATTCCAAAGTGGACCGCACGAAGGACGTATATAGCAGTTTAAGGGTATATGGACCAGAGAATTGTGTACAGTTCCGCCTGACGAAGCCTAGAGTCGAATAAGATTTTCTAACAAGTGGTCAATATGATTATGAAATGTGAAATTCGATGAAAAAATAATCTTTTGTTCCTTCAACAGATTCTAGCAAACAGTTACAAATATAGTAACGAGTCAACAAAACATTATGAATTTTTCCAAAAGTATTTTTGAAGCATTTCTTAATAGAAAGAAAGGTGATTTTTAGTACACCAAAGATGCAAATTATCAAGATCAGTTTGAAGTTTATGCACGTTACTAAGGTCCTTTATGGAAGCAAACATTTTTAGATCATCCGCATGTAACAAATAATTAGCGAAGGAAAAACAGGTACTTACATCGTTAATAAACTGAACTAATAGCAAAGAGCCTAAAAAACTTCCTTGAGGAACCCCAGAAGAAGCAACAAAAGATGTGGAAGATGTGCCATCACTAGTGACTACACATCGCCTGTTGGACAGATAGGATTTAAGCCATTGTAGAAAAACTGACTGAAATCCGTAGCTAGCTAATTTATTAATTAAAATAGAATGAGACACTTTATCAAAAGCTTTAGAAAAATCTGTATAAATACAGTCAACCTGAAGTCCTCTTGTAAAGGACGCAATGCAGTACTCACTGAAAACCGCCAAGTTGGAAACTGTAGAACGGTTGGAAACAAAACCATGTTCCAAGTCCGCATGACGTACGGAACTTTTTGTTTTTTTTTTAGTTTATTGGTGCCGAGTAGTGGAAACAGGAGTTTGTTAAGTGTCGAGATCTAAAACTATTCAGATACAGAATCAAATTCATCAGCTGATTGGATATGCTAAAGATAGTATTTCAATTACTGAGAGTGGAAATTATGGTTTTCTGTATAGTAAAAATCGAGTCCGATATATCAAACGTGCTGGAATGAGAGTTAATAACTTGACATACTTATGTCAATACATTGTGAGCGGTATGAGCCGGTTTTGTCAACTTTTCTTTAATTAATACTTGATTTTAATATTTGTCAAACTAAGGCCTGTGTGTTAAACTGCCGCTGATTTTCTGCATTTAAGCAAACGTTGTTTTTCGCGCTGAAATTGAAATAATTCGAAATTGAAATAATTCTATTTGCTTTATGTCGGTCGAAAAGAAAGTAACAAGAAGTGCAAAGTTGTCCCCGCCGAAGGCTAACTCCCCCCATCATGGTAAATGCCGAGATGGTGAGAGTTTGCAAACTGCACATTGGCTACAACAGCTTGAGGCGAAAATGGAAAAACAAAAGCAGGGCATGATAGAACGGCTGAGTGGGAGTATAAAGAGCACTGAAGAGAGACTGATGCAGAGATTTAATGAGATTTCAGCGGAGATGCAGAGCATTAAGACTACGGTAAAGTTCTTGGATGTGAGGCTGACTGCTGTGGAATCGACGTGTGAAGCGATTGCTCCTCTCAAAGCTGAAGTGCTAGCGCTGAAAAGAGAGTCGGCTCGGTATGAAAACGAGACCGTTGCTACTGACTTGATCATCAACGGCATACCTAACGCTGTGAATAAGAGTTGTGTGGAGATTTTCTGTAACATCTGCAGCGCAGTACAACATGAGATGCCAGCAGTAAGAGAAATATTTCGAGCGCCGGCTACGAAACAAAGCAGCGACAATGCATCTTCACCTATTGTTGTTAAGCTGCAGTCCTCTTATGCGCGCATTAGACTCTTCAAATCAGTAGCTGGTTACTGCAAAGCAAACAAAAGAGCTCTTGCATTAAATGACATTGCTGTGGAAGGTACATCAAGCATCCACATACATGAAAGCCTTTCGAGAGCGAACCGTGAGATTATGCACTATGCCGCCCAACTCAGACGTCAAAAACATCTCTCAGCTGCTTTTTCAATACGCGGTCAGGTGCTTGTACGAAAAAGGGATGGCGATGCGGCGATTCGAGTGTACGACAAGAAAGGTATTGATGAAATTGTCGGCATAACTTAAAGCAGTCAGTTTCATGTTTTGTTTGTCAAATCAATTATGCGCTGCAATAAATTGTTTGTATGTAATGTTAGTTTTAAGTTTTACCAAGTTTCTCTTTTCTCCCTTCTTGTTCCTTTCACTTTCAATTCTTTCACTTCTATTTGCTTTTCATGCCCTGATGATTTGTAGTTATATGCACACATATGTATATATTTGTTCTTTTGTTTTTTTGTGTTTACATAGTTGTTTCTTATTCAGTTCAGTGCAAAGTAATTAATTTAACATGACTGTTACACAAGCATCTGGCGCTGATGGAAACCATAAGCTTATGTTAGATATTTTGTGTAAACAGTCGACTGGTCTTAACATAGTTCATTTTAATGCACGGAGCCTGAGTTCTGATAAAATGGACTATGTTAGATACATATTTGAGCAGTCTTTAGTAGACATTATCTGTGTTTCTGAGACATGGTTTAGTGATCTTATTTCTGACCTTCATTGCTGCATTAACAATTATAATGTGATTCGGAACGATCGTAAGCACAAAAAAGGGGGCGGTGTGGCCATATACTGCAAGAAATCTCTTAAAATCAAGCTTCTTGCAAAGTCTGCAGGTTCTGATACAGAATTTATAATTTCAGAGGTTTCCGACGGTATAACCAAAGTTTTGATTTCTTGTGTGTATAATCCACACAAATGTTTCATGTTAGATTGTTTCTTCGCTGAATTGTCTGTATTTTTAATAGATTATGAATGTTATGTTATCTGTGGTGATTTTAATGTTAATTTACTTGTCAATGACTCTAGTAGTATCAAACTGCGTGATCAAATCTCAGCATCTGGGCTATTCGTTGTTAATGAATTAGCGCCTACTAGATATGCAAACAACTCTAGGCCTAGCCTTTTAGATTATTTTATTATCTCTGACCTGACCTATATTCTTAAATTTGACCAACTATTTTTTATATCTGACCATGATTTAATTTTCTGTACTGTTGATGTAGTGTTTGAACGTTCTGCAATTTGTGTTGCTTTCTCGTATCGTGATTTTCGTTCGTTAGATAATAGTGCATTGTTCTCTGATTGTTCTTCTATTCATTGGAATGAATGTTGGTATTATGAGACGGTAGACAAGAAGCTCGAATGCCTTAATAATAATTTAACTACCCTTTTTGATCGTCATGTCCCCGTCCGTACTGCAAACGTTATTAATACATCCTGCCCTTGGTTTAATAAAAAAGTAAGTTTCGCTATAAAGAAACGCAACAAGTTGCATGCCAAATGGAGAAGGTCGAATACTGATACTGCGTGGCATGCGTACAAGACCGCGCGAAATGAAGCCACCGTTATCATTAAACAAGCTAAAAGGTGGTATTGTAAACAAAAACTGAATCCTTCTCTCCCATCTAAAGAATTGTGGAGCAACTTGAAGCATTTAAACATACATGGGAAAAATAAAGTGCAGTGCAAAATTCACCCTGATCTGTTAAATGACTTTTTTATTGGTTCGGAAAACTGCAGTAACTCTACTATCTCTGATGATACCCCTTTAGATGCTTGTATAACTTTAGATTCTTTTGCGTTTCTCTACGTGAGTGAATGTGATGTACTAAAGGCAATTATGGCTATTAAGTCGAATGCTGTTGGTGATGATGGAATATATTTAAGATTTGTTAAAATCGTGCTCCCATTTATTATAAGTACTCTTACCCATATAATAAATCATTGCTTCTCTAGTGGCCGTTTTCCAGATGCTTGGAAAAAAGCAATTATTTTGCCTATTCCTAAAAAACCACTTGCGTCGAACCCTTGTGAATACAGGCCTATAAGTATCTTACCAGCATTTTCTAAAGCGTGTGAGTTTTTGATGGCTGTCCAAATCTCCATGTACATTCAAACAAATTATTTGCTTTCTCCTTTGCAGTCTGGGTTTAGACCCAAGCATAGCTGTGCCACTGCTATGGTTAAAATTTTGGATGACATTAGAATGCCGTACGATAATGGAGATCTAGCTATTCTATGCCTCTTAGACTTTTCTAAGGCATTTGACTCGGTCAACCACTCTTTGTTATGTCGGAAACTCAGGCACTACTTTGCATTCTCTAATAGTGTGATAAAACTTTTGTCTAGCTATCTTAAGGACAGAGTTCAACGAGTTAAAGGTGAGAATGTTTCTTCATAGTTCAAAGCTATAAAAGCAGGTGTCCTTCAGGGATCAATCCTTGGTCCTCTATTGTTTAGTATGTTTGTAAATGATGTGTTTTCGGTGTGCAAATATGTAAATGTCCATGCGTATGCTGATGATATTCAGCTGTACCTTTCGAATCGTATAGGTCTCGTCGAGGATATATGTTATAAGGTTAATAGTGATCTGTCCGGTATCTTGTGTTGGGCGCAGAGGAATCTTTTATGTTTAAATGCTGCTAAGTCGTATGTCATGCCTATATGTAAAAGTGTGATAGACCCTACCAACATCCCACCTCTGTGGATTGGTACAGCCGCCCTCATGACCACTGAGAAAATTAAGAACTTAGGCTTTATTGTAAATAATAAGTTAAGCTGTTGTGATCATGTTAATAAAGTAGTAAGTAATGTGTATGTAACTTTACGTAGGCTAGGAATGTCTGCTTCGTTTACGCCTCAGGAAACACGACGCAAACTTGCTATGCAGTTAATTTTGCCCCATTTCACATATTCCGAAATAATTTATAGCAAACTTGATTCAAAGTCAGTCAGCAAGTTGAATGTAGCTTTCAATAACATAACACGGTATGTGTATGGCATTGGACGATATGCTCATATATCGCCATGGCGCGATAAAATTCTTGGTTGCAGTATTATAAATTTTTTGGCTGCAAGAAACTGCATTTTTTTGTATAAATTGTTAGAGTGGAAAGTCCCGCAATATTTGTATGAAAAGCTTCAACTAACCAAATCACAGAGACATAACAGCTTGGTTGTCCCTAAATATAATTCGCTTACTTCCAGTCGACTGTTTTTCATTAGCGCTGTAAGACTGTGGAACTCGATTCCAAAAAGTGTTAAAGCTAGACTGAATAGAAGCAACTTCAAAAAGTGAATAATTCAATACTTTAGTGGCCGTGATGTGTCCTCTGACTACAAATAATCTTGGTGTGTACCTTTTTTCCTTTTTCTTTCTTCTTCTACTTATTCTCTTACATTATACATCTCCGTTTTCCTCTTTAATCATTTACATTTGCTGTATTAATATTAAGTTTACATTAAGAACTCATATATTTTAGTTTGTATCTTTTCTTGGCAAATTATGTTAGTATAGATTATAATTCTTTGATGATGTACATATAAAAGACTGAATTGTCTTAGTTGTACAAAAATTTTAAATAAATAAATAAAAATAAAAAATAAAATTAAAATAAACAACGGAATGATTCGTTTAGTTCAAAATTAGTTTTGCATAGCTTCAAAAACAGAGGTCGAAAGTGTCTTGACACTCGAGGCTATTAATCAAGCCTGTCATTAATTTTACAATAAATATTATACCTAGCATTTCTCTACGACTTGCGAGTGTAGGCAAATTTATGAGCTTTACACGACTTGTCTTACACAGATCTGGATATCGTACTCTGAATCCCAGTTAAAGTCACGCAACGCAAAAAGCAAGAATTGTTTTT
>NW_016166376.1:23057-24520 GCF_001687245.7 Rhagoletis zephyria | reverse complement strand
TAATGTTCGGCTCCGCCCGAACTTAGACTTTCTTACTTGTTTTGTTAAGGGTTGTCAACAAAAATGCTCCTTATCCGTACTTACTTGAAGAATTAACGAGCTGATCCGCAGCAAAGCCGCCCTCTGTCTTTGACAAGTGAATTCAGTGTTTAACCATCCTACTCTTTCAAAAGTTTCTGAGCATTGTGGTACGCAAAACACTTGATAGGAATGATTAATCTTAATATTAGCAAAGGTTAAGGAATTATGAGGGGTGGAAAGAGTGGTGGCAGAATTTAATATGGTTGAATTAAACGGTACCATGGAACATCGCTTTGTGTGGCTATCATCGGTGGGCGATTCCACGCATGATTTCGTTACGGTATTTCAAACAAGGAAATATTTAACCGAACTTGGGTGCTCTATTCTTTAAATTGTATTCTTATTAGTGCAAACTGCAATTCAAAGTTTTGCTGAAAATGAACAAATTGCACTTGCACGCACTTCTCATTTTTCGCGGTATTTGGTAATTGAAATGTGGAGGCAGAACAAAAATAACGCAATTTATCCGTGGATTTAGACAATTGCAACGCATGTGACTGATTACAGCACACACATACTGGTATCTTCCAACGCAAATGCATACGTGCCTGTAGCATAGTGAGGATATGATTTGGTGAAATTACGCTGCATTTCCATTGATTGCATGCGCTGCAATGCAAGTGGCATGTCACTGTGGCATTGCGGCTGAATACTAAAATGGGATGAGATACACAAAGAAGCTGGTAAAAATAGGCATCCTTGTGCAAAAATAAAAACAATAAAGAGGCCGACGACACACAACTGCACCAGAAACCTACGCTCAACCGCTTGTGCGTAAGGATTCTCAACACTCGTCAACAGCACTCACTCCGTCAACAGCACCTCAGCATTGCAAAAAAAAAATACTTTTCTTCACAAATAGTTGCTCGTTTTCCTTGACACTTCTACCGAATTTATATTCGTGCAATTTCTTACTTTTATTTACACTTTACATAGTACTTTCGTAGTAAAAGTTCCACCCTTTTAGAGTATTTGTTACCACAGTGCTTGGCAGCCATTATTGTTCATTCGATATTCAATTTGATAAAAGTTTTCGCGCTTGTCTGTGTTCTATTTCGATTATTTTTTTCTTATTTTGTTATTGTTGTTCTTTAAACTTCACGCCCGCTCGCTGTTGCATTCTGCTTCAGTATGCAAATGTATTGGAGTGTGACAGCGTTGCAATAACAATGACAATTTCAACATAAAGCAATTTCGACCCAAATTGCATTCGCAATTCACACTGCACACAAATGCCGAGCTGCATATCAGAACAATAACAACAAGTTGCAATTTCCATTTTGATTAGCGTCAAAGAAATAAGTTATCGCGCTAAAAAATACACAATGGTAGGAAAGTTTTGCGAAGATTGAGAGCCACAGCGCGTAAGGGATGCAAGAAGG
>NW_016166376.1:0-22891 GCF_001687245.7 Rhagoletis zephyria | reverse complement strand
TTATTTTGTTATTGTTGTTCTTTAAACTTCACGCCCGCTCGCTGTTGCATTCTGCTTCAGTATGCAAATGTATTGGAGTGTGACAGCGTTGCAATAACAATGACAATTTCAACATAAAGCAATTTCGACCCAAATTGCATTCGCAATTCACACTGCACACAAATGCCGAGCTGCATATCAGAACAATAACAACAAGTTGCAATTTCCATGTTGATTAGCGTCAAAGAAATAAGTTATCGCGCTAAAAAATACACAATGGTAGGAAAGTTTTGCGAAGATTGAGAGCCACAGCGCGTAAGGGATGCAAGAAGGTATCGGAGAAGTTTTTAGTTTTTTTTTCAAATCCTTTACGCCAAAAATTTGACGTTGAAATCAATAAGTACTATTAGTCTGAATCTAAACGATAATCATATTCTTAGTCTTATTCGTAATCGTAATATAGATCTTAATTATAATCTTAATCTTTACCTTAATCTTATTATTTACTTCAGTCTTAATCTCAATCTTCATCTTAATATCAATCTAAACATTAATCCCAATCCTAATCATAATCTTAATCTTAATCGTAATCTTCATCTTAATCCTTACCTTAATCTTAATCTGAATCTTAATCTCAATCAAAGTCTTAGTCCTAATCTTAATCTTAGTCCTAATCTTAATCTTAACCTTTATTTTAATATTAATCTTATTCTTAATCTCAATCTTATTCTTACTCTTAATCTTAATATCCATTTTAATCTTAATCGTAATCGTAATCTTAGTCTTAACCTTTATCATATTCTTACTTCTAAACTTGATCTTAATGATATTATTTTTAATCGTAATCTTAAACTTAATCTTAACCTGAATCTTAATCTCAATCTTTATCTTAATCTTTCTTCTTATCTGAATATTAAACCTAATCTTAATCTTAATCTTTCTTTTAATTTTAATGTTAAACTGAGCCTTAATCTCAATCTTAAACTTAATCTAAGTCGTGCCCAACCACCCCTGCACAGTGGTTGAAAACTGGAATTTTGTGTTTACAATTCACTGGAGCCTTCATTTTTCACTCAATTTGATAATTTTTCTTAATTTTAATGAAAGATAATAAAGTTTTCAGGAGACCAGTTGAGCCCGATTTTCGAATTTTTGTTTGTTTGTATTAAATTGTTTAGTGCAAAATGCAGAAAAAGTAGCAATTTTGAAAAAAAATCGATTCTCCTGTTCCAGTTAATAAATGTTACATAATGAAAACGAGTCGAAAAAAATTTTATGGTGCAACCGAAACGAAAAAAAATTTTAATGTTATAATAACAAATTTTCACCAAAATTAAGACAAAAAAATTAGAGTTTCTAGAAAAATATTGGATACGCAGTTTTATAGATAATTAAATTTTAGTATAATAAAGTGCAATTTGCAAGTGGCTAAGAAGTCGCGTTGATTTTAAATATTTTTTTCACTAACATTTCAAGCACATCTGAATGCTAAATGGCAAACAAAAGTGTTTGTTATATCATTAAAAATCAAAAATCATACCCAAATTTTTTATAAAAACCAAAAACAAGAAAAAAATATTTTGGTGAGAAATTTTGTATACCAATTAAATTAGTTTGCTTCGTTTTAGGAGAACCCTGCAATTGTTTTCACCTAGTTTTTACTATGCAACATTTGTAAGCTGGAACTGAAGAATCGAGTTTTTTCAAAATTGCTACTTTTCCTGCACTTTACACCAAAAAAATTAGTACAAATGAGCAAAAATTCGAAAATCGGGCTTTCATTAAAAAAAAAATTTATCAGATTCAGTGAAAAATGAAGGCTCCAGTGAATTGTGAACACAAACTGCCAATTTTGAACCACTGTGTCCTGCAATCCCATTGTTTCTTTTTCGTTTCATCGATTTTGGCATTTACAGCCAACCGATTGCAAAAAAGTTCCACTTAAAAAATATTATTTCATGAACGAAGGGTAAATCAGTAGAGGCAGATCTCCATAGCGTGATGTTGTAAAGAGAAAAGTCTCTTCGCTCTATTTGCAATTTGAGTCAATCTCGGCACATCTTTAGCATTCAATATAGGCTCTATTGAAGCAGTATTGGAGGCTCTAGAATCAGTCGCATTTACTTCGAACATTTAAATATCTCTGGTGTGCCAATTTTTTTGAATTTTGGGACAATGATGACAAGTGAGTTAGGACACAATGCACACCTTTTAAAATGGCCAACCAATAATGTATCTACAATTTTCGGTGAAAGCTTGGAAACCCATATTGTTAATGAATTCATATACATACAATATGTACGTATGAATTCACAAATACGTGCTTTACATTGGACCGGATTGATATATGCGCGTATAATGAAATTAAAAATTATGTAAAATGAGAACCTATAACTTTTAAATGTTTATTACTTAATGAAAAATAGTAACACAAACAGTTAAGCGAGAAAAAAAAATTCCTCTAAACTAAAATGAAGAAAACTTAAACCAAGCGGAAACGCCTGAAATTATGCATCGAAAATCAAACAAACAAAAAAATTTAATGGAATTAATAAAACCGCATTGCCTACAATAAGGCAATAAAGCGACAACTAGTAAACAAACAAGCATATAAAAGGCTGACTAAATGTGGGGAGCGAGCAAAAGTGAAACCGCCTTAACCGCTGAATGGGCGGCAAATAAATAAAATTAGCATCAAACAAATACGACTAACCGATGTACAAACAGAACAAAACTGAAATGCAAAAATGGGGAATAAAAACTGAAAATATAATAACAATAACGGTCTGGCCGCAAACAAAGCCAACCAAGGCGATATTGGTTAGTTAAGGAGGACCTTAGTCAGGAATTACATGTGCAATAAAAATAAACATAACGGTGTAATGAAAAGAAAAATTATATAGGCAATATAAGTCACGTAATTGGATCATTTGAGAGGGGAACTCACTACTTTCCAAAGTGGTTGAAGGAGTTTTAATACGCCTTAGTTAAGTAACGTGGGTGTGACTTGCATTAAAATAGCCCACTTTTACAAGATTGTATATAAACTTAATTAATTTTGTGATCGGAAGTCTTCGTTTGGCTTAATTAAAGCAAAGTAGTTTAGTCGTGCACAAATTACATAAATACTTTCTTAGGGAAGTTAGAACTTAAAATAGTTCGCCTTCTCGTGCTGCTATTTTTAATTCATTTTTGTATATCTGTTTTTTCTCATAAAATTAATTAAGTTAAAACTACCTTTATTTTATAAAAATAGATTATGCAAAATGTTTAGTAAACACAAGAGAGGAGTAATTTATGAGCAGCCATGTGAAAAGGTGAAATATATTGAAAAGTTAGTTAATTAATAGTAATGGACTTATAACGGGTGATTTTTTTGAGGTTAGGATTTTCATGCATTAGTATTTGACAGATCACGTGGGATTTCAGACATGGTGTCAAAGAGAAAGATGCTCAGTATGCTTTGACATTTCATCATGAATAGACTTACTAACGAGCAACGCTTGCAAATCATTGAATTTTATTACCAAAATCAGTGTTCGGTTCGNCGATGCTAACAAACTTTTTGTTGCCAAAAATGGAAGAACTGAACTTGGTTGACATGTGGTTTCAACAAGATGGCGCTACATGCCACACAGCTCGCGATTCTATGGCCATTTTGAGGGAAAACTTCGGAGAACAATTCATCTCAAGAAATGGACCGGTAAGTTGGCCACCAAGATCATGCGATTTGACGCCTTTAGACTATTTTTTGTGGGGCTACGTCAAGTCTAAAGTCTACAGAAATAAGCCAGCAACTATTCCAGCTTTGGAAGACAACATTTCCGAAGAAATTCGGGCTATTCCGGCCGAAATGCTCGAAAAAGTTGCCCAAAATTGGACTTTCCGAATGGACCACCTAAGACGCAGCCGCGGTCAACATTTAAATGAAATTATCTTCAAAAAGTAAATGTCATGGACCAATCTAACGTTTCAAATAAAGAACCGATGAGATTTTGCAAATTTTAAAAAAAGTTATCAAGCTCTTAAAAAATCACCCGTTACGTACGTTTATGTAATGATAGAGATAGTGCAGATAATTAAAATGCAGAGAGAGTAACGCCTCCACTGCCACGTAAAGACCAGGGGTACATAAGGGCTTTGCTTCATTGAGCTCAGTTGTAATGAAAGAGATAGGACCAGCGATTTTATTGGAATCAGCCAAAATCACAAACACTAAACAAGAAGAAGCGGATGATGAACACTCAAAGTGGCACATTAACTACTCTCTCTGGTCAACACGCATAATCGATTCCGATTCAAGACCTGTGATTTTAAAAAATTTAACTCTAATTATTTAGAACTGAATGACCTTATTTGAACTTGATAAATCCAGCGACCATAGTCTAGAGAAGCATCCCCTTATTCATAGGAAGCCAGCTTTAAAAAAAAACCTTTTAAACAGGGCGTAGAATAGTCTGAACTTAATGAAGGCACAACAAGTGCACTACAAGGCAGCGGTTTGGGTTCCATACTATACTTACTCTTTACATAGTATGATCTGTTCGTAATAGCAGGTACTTTTGCGGACTATATTGCGGCTCACTCAAACTCCAAGACGCCCAGATAAAATCAGTCTAGCTAAAAGCAATGGCAAATCAAGACCAATGAAACGAACTCCCTGCAGGTATCCTGAGAAATGAATGTTGACAAGGCCAGCATGTCGTCCTTCGGAGTTGGCGTAAAACTGCTACAACGTCAACGCGCAAGCCAAAAAACGGAGGAGAAGCTCAGCCAAACACTAAAATATTTCAAAAAATTTAGGCCAGTTGTTTTTTTTTAATTAGTTTACGGTTCTTATGACGGAAGGAAATTAAGTGAAAAGTGTTTTTTGAGGCAAGGAAATATATGAGCTACCTAATTTAAATAATCGCTTGTGAAAGTTGAACAATAAAAACTTCGACTGAAAAGTGTTCGAGAGGTCCACATGGCTAGGGTGGCTTTAATAAGAGTTTTTTCTAGATGAGAGTTCCAACTTAGTCTCTTATCTACGTTGATCCCAATATATTAAAACACTGTTTCATCAAGTGTTTTGATTTTGGCCTCAACAATGTTTTAAAGTTTTGAAAATATTGTTCCTGCTGGAATAATTTTGCTTAACGTAAGGACTTTTTTCTTCTCAATAAATACTTAGCATCAGCGTTTGCTCACCTTAACAATGACTATCACAACTCTTTCTTTCACTTTCATTCGCTTTAAGAGGAAAATAACAAATTTGTACAATTAAAGCATTTATGTCAAATTTAGGTGAGGAACCACGAAGAAAATTATGTAGTATTCTTTAGGGGTAATGCAGACAGAAAAATACTCCCATTTTCCGGTTCAAAGCGCTAAATTGTAACATTGATCGAAAGTTTATTTACGCAACTAATAAAACTGGTGAAGTCGAAGCTAAAGGTGCCTATAAGCCTATAAGGAACTGAAGCAAAAAACAGCATAAAAAGCTAGCAGTGGAAGAAGGTTAAAATGCAAATATAAAGTGTAGAATTTTCTTGAGTATAATTTGCATAGCAGCGCGTTAGTACATTTGACGCTCCGATGGCGGTCAGTGAGCGAAAATAAAACAACAAAATATTTATATTTACAAATGGGTAGCCACTCCACGACTAAAGGTGAAGCAAATATTTTCAATTGGCATTAATGGCTTACGTCTTTTATTGTCACAGCCAAAACAGTCAAAACCACGGTGGAAATGAAATATGTAGGTGCAAGGAAAAAGGAAAAGAAACTTTATGAACAATATCACACTTCGAAAGTGGCCAGCCGACTGGTTTGGGAAATCACTCCAACTGCCGAATTTAATTAGTTTTTGACCAGGGAATAAGCTCTCTTCCAGTGACACTCAGTGGCACTCAGTGACTTTCTTTCTGCCAAATGCTTCTGATCTTTTCAAGTATTTATTCAAATTAACCATTACTTGGTTATTCAAGAATCGATAAGTGGCAACTTAGCTGTCAATTTCAACCAAATTTATGCAACAGTAATTATCCATGAATAAGTGGCAAATTATTGTGGGTGTTGCTGTGGAAAAACAAGCGGAGTAGAGTACAAGCACTTCAAGCTAAATGGACGTAATTATATATGTACATATGTATGTACATTAGGGGGGTAAGGTAAAAGTTGGATTGTTCTATACCGAAAAAATAGATCTCTATTTTTTATTTTGAAATCAAAAAATATTTAGAGGTCGCTCAAAGCACTCGAAGTTTGAAATCAATATTTTTCAATCGGAAATCTCTTTTTCTCTTCATGAGCTTCCCAATATTATTGAAGAGACCAGAGTTTTCCGATAGAAAAATATTGATTTTCAAGAATTCTATTCCATTCCTATGAAAAGTTGTTTTAAAATATAATAATATTTTTGGATTTCAAAGTAAAAAAGGTGGGTTATATTTTTCGATTTAGAACCATTCTAAGGGGTTAGAGCATTAAAATTCCGACTTTACTTATTTTGGACCACCCTAATGTGCATGCACAAAAGTATGTAAATGAGCCTGTAGATGGCTTTTGGCTAGCAGTCTGAAATGCCCATAGTTAATACCCACTTTCGACAATCAACGAGAAAGCATTCCAACGTGACATTTGGTAATCTTATGAAATTAGTTTGACACTGTCACAGATAATCTCTTCAATATTATACAAAAATTGTTACATTCGCTTACATAAACATCCGTTTCCGTAAGCATTTACTATTCGCCCTAAATTTTATTCTAATTTCTTTCACCGAAATTCCATTTGCGATTCGTACGTTGAATGCCTAACTACTTGAGTGGTTAAACGCTTTCTTTCATGCCTGCTTGAATTGGCCTCATAGTTTTACCCCTTCCTCTTTTCGTTACGGCACTACAAATTAGTCACACAAATACGCCAACTGAATAATTAAATACGCATATGCCAATTTGTGCTAGAAACCCCTATGAATTAGATTTGCCAACCAAACTACTGCTGTTAGATATCGTACTTCCAAAGCAGAGAATCGTATGTATGTATATATGTAAAAATGTATGTAATTGTAAATATATCGACACAAGTAGTGGACAGTGTCCTGCTGCGCTTCATTCACTACTGACCAATTACCTCCTGCTTCGTCGACTGTCATCATTAAGGCCCAACCACATAGAACTTTCGCGTTGCGTTCGCTTTTTCCTCGCTTTGACAGCAGCGGGAGTAATGTTAGTACTGGCTACAATGCTAGAATTTTTATTGAATATCGAGTCGGAACTTAAGCTCACTATTTACGCAAAGGGCTCACTTCTCAGCCATAGTTCTATGGCGTGCACCTCTGCCCGAAATAAATGAGGTAAAAATAAGTCTTCTGGGTTGTAGGCCGTAGACTCCTACTCTGACGCCATGGCCAGTCTTTGAGCCGTCAGTATACCAAATGTGGCCGTGCTTCCGAAAATTAAATAGTTCGTTGCCCCGGTTTATTCTGTTAGAAAAAAAAATTCCTTGAAATTACGATTAAAGTTAAATCTCGGAAGACACAGGTCCAAGCTTATGCGCAGCGCTCCTTCTTATTTTGAAATCCTCAGAGCAGAAGAATGTATTAGCTTCTTGTCTTCCTCACTGTCTTCTGGGACAATGCTGTAAACAGAAGGGCCTCTTTCAAAATGTATAGAGAAGGCAGTTTGAAAGGCGCTCTGAAAGACGCGGTTGATTTTGCTTTTATCGCGCCAATGATGTCCACACAGGCTAGTCGTTGCAGTTTGCTGAGCTTGGTATGCGTAGACCACATTCGTCCGCAATGCGGCCGAAGGATAATATAGAAGGGGTTAGGAGATTGCACCATACATCCTTCTTGGCAGTTTAAGTTTGATGTCTCATTTTGGAGGAAGGTTCCGTGCGCAGAAGAAGTCTGGGTAACGACCGTTTGGGAGCGAGCTAAAAAGAGAAGGCTTAAAACTCGCGTGCACTGGGTTTGGTTCCTTTCACGTTAAAAACTCGCCCAATGAATAATTCAAACATGCCTCGTATGAGAACTTCTTCCTTTGATGACGACCACGGCAAACGTATAAAGGACTATGATTTAAGGCTATGCACCCGGAATATCCGGATCCTTAATGGGGAAAGTGCCTCTGCCCAGCTGGTTGATGTCCTCGAGAAGACTAAGGCTTACATCACCGCAATCCAATAAATGCGAAGGACGAGGCAAGGCAAGGTATGCGTTAAGCCTTGCGACGTCTACCACAGTTGCGATGTAAAGTAGGGCAAATTCGGTGTTCGATTTGTGGTGGGAGAGAGACTCCGTCGCCGACTACTGGCGTTTGCCCCGTTGGACGAACGTCTAGCCAGAATCGGCCGTGTTGTGTGGCCGTGTGTTCCACAAGAAAGGCGGCCCCGCCATACGCACCGACTACCGTGGGATCAGCCTTCTAGGCATAGGTTACAAGGTGTAATCGGTCGTATTGTGTGAAAGAAACGATCTCCTGGAGTTTTGGAGCAACAGATTGAAAGATTTACGGGCCTTCACGAGTAGGCGATGGCAAATACCGAAGACGATTTAACGATGACCTATATGAGCTTTACAACGACGTAGACGTAGTGCAGCGAATTAAAATTCAGCGGCTCCGCTGGCTTGGCCATGTCGCTCGAATGGACAGAAACGCTCCTGCTATGAAAGTATTCAACGCGGACCGCGATGCTGGTAACAGAGGAAGAGGAAGGCCTCCTCTACGTTGGAAAGACCAGGTGGAGAAGGGCTTAACTTCACTTGGCATTTCCAATTGGCGTCAATTAGCATATAAGAGAAATGACTGGCGTGCTGTTTTGGACTCGGCCAAAATCGCTTAGGCGGTTACAGCGTGAATAAAGAAGAAGAATAAGATGGATTCCATGAGAGCTTGTTATCAGGGTAAAATCCCACATACATGACATCTATAGACGAATATATCCTTTTTCCTTGAAGGAACAGTTCCAGTAACTTGCCCGTTTTCTTTTTGCGGGAGAAAATTACTAAGAAGGTCTTCTTGGATTTTAAGTTTAGCCCAATTTTCTTGCACCATTTAGCGACTATGTTTAGCGCATTCTGTAGGAGGCTGGAGATAGTGTATGCAAGCCTGACTCTGATTACGATGACAATATAATCCGCATAGCCCTGGGAACTCACAGGTACAAAATGAAAAGAACATAATTCCCTTTTCAAATTTGAACGTAAAAAACGATCATTTACGGAATAAAATTTCCAAAGTAAAGCATAGCCTCGACATAATTATCATCTTGTTAAATAACTCGAATTTTTCTTCCAAAAAACTACACACAAATAAATGAATCGCAAATTCCACTAAATTTATGATGAAATTAGAAAACCTTCAGATTAATTTGTAGACGAAAAATTGCAAGTAAGAGTAGATAAAATCCGATTGTTTTCTGATAAAACTAAAGTTAAAAAGAACGTCTATAGTCATGGCCAGTACACAGGTAAATTAATAAGAAACTTTACTCTACTAGAAGAGTGTAGGCTTCAATTATTTGAAAAATGGGCAACCAATGGCATTGCAATCTCTCAATTAAGTACTTTAGTGTAGTAAGTACTTAGGTGTGAATATACTCAATCACACAAAAAACAACAATGATCTATCTTTTTCAATAGAAAAAACATTCCCATATTCAAGTCATTTTCTATATTCCTAATATATAAGTAGCTGTACCAATAGAAGTGTCACTATTTACGTCCTTTAGACTACGATCAATAACATCTTCCCATTCCAATTCCACTTCAAATTCCTTTCTCCATTACTCCTCCCCTCATCCGACTTCAACAGCTTCGCCAACTGCTTACATCTTTCGCGTCGACTTTATCGCGTTCGATAATCCAAAATCAAGGACATCGTTGCCTTTTTGCATTCGCTTTCAGAATTTTTATTGTCATATTTTTTCATTATTTTTCGCTCGCCTTATGCTATACTTCAGCAGTAATTTCCATGCAAATTCACTCTCCAACTAAAACCAATACCATTGCGACAAATTCTGATTTTATCGTTGCAGCTGGCTCTAAATAGAAAGCTTTGAAGGCTGACACTTCAAACTGTAAATAGAATTTGCGCCTTCAGTGTTCGATTTATGTACATATTTTCATGTTTTTTTTTCTCTCTTCACCACCGCTGCAGCGCGCTGTTTAGCATCTCGATTATCGATTTGTTTTTGCTACTTTTGCTGATTTGCTGCCCATCATTTCACGCCCATCCCCATTCGCTTCTACTTAATAAGATTATATTCTTTTGTAACACAAAGTTTCAATTTCATTTGCTTCTTTGCGACTATCATTTACCTCTTAGTTTGAAGAAAGGGCGCAAAAACAAATAGCGACACAAGGCGGGAAACTTGGGCAACAAATAAGGAAAAAGGACAAAAATGCCAGCATACTTAGAGGCGTGCAGGCGTAAGTGGGCGAGTGAGCGAGTGGCGAGTGAGCACATTACTCGATAGGAAATGGGCAAAATTTAATTAAATTGTTTACTTTGTAAGTAGCCATATTGACTTCGTGTTTTTGTGCGTACTTTCATCACAACTCTTCACAATTTTGCGATTTTCTCTTTCGATTTTGTTGTTTTGTTCAACGCTGCTGCTTGCATTCTCATTAAACGCCAACGTTTTTGACACAGCATATTTTCACGTTGAGGAAAATGTTTTTTTTTTTCTTATTTTCATTTTAATTTCTTCTTTTTTCTTTTGAATTCCAATTTGCATTTGCGCAATTTTCGACGCCATTTCAGTAAATTAATTTTCCTCAACTAAATACTTTACTTATGTTACTGTGCTGAAAACTGTTTTTCTTCTCCGCATTTTGCGGTCAAAGTAATTGCTGACTATGCACCGCTGGCGACACCCACCGACTTTTGTAACTTTATTGACGACATTTCCACCATCATTATCGCCGCAATGCGTAAGCTCCTTGACTTTTGAATTTGTGTATAAGCATTCAGCTGTAATGAGTTGTTTGTGCAGACACTTGAAGTGATAATTAGGAAAAATTTCGAAAAATTTTAAAATACGTATTTCCATTTTAATGACAAATAATAGGATAATGGCATCTTAATTTGATTTCTTTGAGAGCTTTGAATAGTTTTTCAGTAGGAAATAAACCAACCACGAAATTATCGTATGCGCCAATTTTTTCAAATTGACCTTTTGATGCGAATTTATACTACACCCATCAAATCTGTACTGCATAAATTATCCTATGTGTCATATATGTATGTATAAGTATTTTGAAGTAGTAAACAAAATATTCCAAAAATTTTTTAAAGTAGAAAAATGATCTACTGTAAAGTTTGGGATTTAGCACGTGCAATAATTTCGTGCAAAAAGTTCGATATTATAGAAAATCATCTCATGAATAAATCAGACCACAGTCGAAAAAGTGCCAATGAAATAAACAGGCCATTCAAGTCAGTAGTAGATAGTTCTGTGATTTAATTGAGAAAGCTCTAGACACTGCACCAAGAAGAAATTCTCAATACCAAACTTTCATTTTAGTCGCACGTGGCAATTGGAGAGTAATGGAGAGGTCTTTGGCCAAACGGGGGTGTGTAACCAAGGGAAACTTTTGAACCTGTACGCGGTTATCAGCTATGCGTCTGTGGTACGATGGTCTGCTATCCTAAACCGATAGTGTGAAAAATCTACTTGTTAGCCAAACTTAAAGGCAAATCGTCGTTTAGTATGCGGAATTCCTGGCGTTACCTTAGTTCGCTTCCTTACCACCACTTTGCTTCCTTCTAACGGGTGATTTTTTTGAGGTTAGGATTTTCATGCATTAGTATTTGACAGATCACGTGGGATTTCAGACATGGTGTCAAAGAGAAAGATGCTCAGTATGCTTTGACATTTCATCATGAATAGACTTACTAACGAGCAACGCTTGCAAATCATTGAATTTTATTACCAAAATCAGTGTTCGGTTCGAAATGTGTTTTGCGCTTTACGTCCGATTTATGGTCTACATAATCGACCAAGTGAGCAAACAATTAATGCGATTGTGACCAAGTTTCGCACTCAGTTTACTTTATTGGACATTAAACCAACCACACGAATGCGTACAGTGCGTACAGAAGAGAATATTGCGTCTGTTTCTGAGAGTGTTGCTGAAGACCGTGAAATGTCGATTCGTCGCCGTTCGCAGCAATTGGGTTTGCGAAACACATTTCGAACCGAACACTGATTTTGGTAATAAAATTCAATGATTTGCAAGCGTTGCTCGTTAGTAAGTCTATTTATGATGAAATGTCAAAGCATACTGAGCATCTTTCTCTTTGACAGCATGTCTGAAATCCCACGTGATCTGTCAAATACTAATGCATGAAAATCCTAACCTCAAAAAAATCACCCGTTATTTACACATATATACGTCGCGAAGCAGTACATCTCACCTGCAGGCTTAAAGGAAATACTGAGCCGAGATGAGATGCTAGTTCCAGCTAAATGAAACAGTTTCCGCGAAAAGTCGACTTCTAACGAAATTAGGTGGTCGGCTATGGTGCTGACGTACCAATGAACGAGACAGACAAGGAATAAACAAAAAGATTTTTACATAGCTTATGGGCTAAAGTGGATGACTGTAACCAATTGCAGTACACCGCATGAAAATCGCGAATTCACTTTGGACTGGTGCCATCCGTATTAGGATAGCTACGTTCCAGTATTCATATGTATGTCATTTACCAGACAATATTCCCCACATATGTATATAAATATATTTATTAGAGTGGTTCAAAAAAAATTTTTTTTTTGGAAATGCATAAACGCTTCCTCAAATTATGGTTATTTGCGATAAAAAAATAGAAACGTGTTTTTTTATTTTAAAAAAAAAAAGTTTTCTTAGAGGTCGCGCTAGTCGGTTTTTTATAAAAACGCTGATGTTCTACATTTTTTTTTTATTTTTTTGCCATGTTAAAATGCAGCTGAAAATGTGGTTTTTACATATAATTACTCTGGTATTATTGGGGAACATTCCCTTAATTACATACCTGTCTTGGGCAGTTTGAATGGACCTAGTGCCCGAAAATATGCTCTCGAAAAAAAATAGTTTTAAAAAAAAGTTTTTTCTTAAAACCACCTCTGGAATTTCTGGAGGTATCTAGATATTTTCAAACCGGTCCGGCTCAAATCTAAATCTTAATATTTTTCCCAAGGCATTTTTTGGTGCTGCACTCTAATGCCCACATTTGAATGTGCCTTCTTGTATCATTTACCTTAACATTTTCCGTTAGTTCATCATAATAGCCAAGCCTACTTATTCAAATATCCCACTTTTACGATGCCGCTGTGGTCTTTGATATCGCGCCTGCTTTTCAAAAGCAACACGCTACAGCCAGCCATCATTAATCATGCAAGCACTACAAAAAGGCACCAGCTGGTATACAGCGTGCTGACCCTTAACACTAACCCCGCAATGATTGCCTATGTAAAATATGTTTTGATAAGGGCTCTGTAATAGGAGGCAGCTGTTTGCCCAATGGCTTCAAAAATATTGCCATAGCGTGCGCTACCATAGCATAAAGAGAAAAGCTAAAGATATCTATGAAAGTGAACATATGCATATCTGTATTCATGAATACATAGATATGTACATATGCTATAGTATACAAGTAAGGGAAGATGTGTGTTGAAGTTACTTTATTTAACGGAAAATTATTTCAACGCCTTTTAAGCGCACACGAGCATATATGTACAACGCATCCTGGCTATCTATGTACATCTGTACTCGTAAACGTTGAGCACAGTTGGGTGGCATCTCACATGTTTTTTTTTTTGTATGTATGTACTTCTGTTGCAGCTCACTGATTCGCTCACTTCTTAAGCCAACAGAGTGCAACGCCCACGACTGGGTCAGCGCCTACACATACATACATATGTGTGCTACAACTTTAATAATATGTGATTGCTATATACATAGAATTTGTATGTAGTTGTTGTTGCTGCATTTCTTGTTGCGGCAGTCCAAGTGAATTAACTGCTTTCATCCAGTGGCCACCGAAAATTGTGAGTACAGCGGTTTTGCCGCTTCGCGTCACAATGGCGTGTGCTATTAGTGGCAACACCTGCTGCTTTTCTCAGCAAAACGGGTAAATGAATAGTAAAGTGCCCGCTGGCTGAACAGCTGGAGAGTAGGAGCTGGAAGTTTGTTCTGGATCCAACGGATGTAGTGAAATAAAAAAACTCACTCACTCCTATGTTTGTGGCAATATGTGTTTATTTTTTTTTAATTTCTTTTCCTTTTGGCTCACCGCCAACTTAACTGCGCGCAAGCATAAAGCTTGCAGCCCACATACGAAATCATCAAACATGTATGTATGTATGTATGTATGCATGTGTCTAACCACCTCTACCACTACACGCATGTCCGCTGTTATATTGCTAACGTGGGTCTGTTGCATCATCGTAGGGGTCAGATTAAATTCCTAAAGCGCATGATTGCTAACATTTACGTTATTTTTAGAGCAGCCACCTGCATGCAACACATTTTAGGGTGCATAAAATCAGTGTAAACGATTAATGAATGCGAGTAGGTGCATAAATAACTTCGTATAATACATACATATATATGTATGTATGTATGTATGTATATACTATGTAGTTGCATCTACAACAACTAAGTCACTTCAAAGTCTAGCTGGCAATACATAGATACATATAGCGCTCATAAATAACTGGTTTGGCAAAAACTCACTCCGAATTTTTAAGAAGCCTTTGAATATGTAAGCTAAATATTCATGGGGGTTGCTTTAATCTGCAAAAAAAAAGTCCGCTGATAAGTAAAACTGAATGTTCGAGGCTTTTTAATTAATACCTCTTCTGATTAACGCTCGCGCATATATATATATACTAGTAAAAACCGTTTAAAAAGGTGGGTTCTGAACTAAAGGTTTGTCAAACCCAATTTGAATGACACTCATCTTTTCAAAATTCATTTAAATTTTTAAATAATTTGATTTTAACTTTTTAAACACGCGGCAACCATCTTCAAGTACCTTTAAAGAATTATAAATGCTTAAACTAAAGATGTCTCAACATTCTTCCGTTTGATACCTATATTTTAATATATCAGGTGACATCTTTCAAAATAAAAATTTCTTAAATCTCCTTCGTCTGACATTGTGATTTATATTTTAATTACGTGATGAACATTTGGCAACCCAACTAAATATATTTCGATTGATACCCATATTGTAATAATTGATTTAACTTCTTCAATAATTTTAATAAATTTTTTTAAAAGGTGGCAACCCTATTCGAAAAACTAAAATCTTATTGCAGCTCAAGCCCTTCAGTTTGACCCCTAATTATTGAAAATCGAACGAACGGTGCGATCTGATAGCGTTGATTATCTATTCAATAATTTGAATTAAATATTTAATTAAACAGATGGCAACTCGTTTCGAAAAATTAAAACCTAATTGCACATCTACTGGCCAAGCCCTTTAATTTGATACCTAATTCTTTACAATCGATGCAGATCTGATGACCCGGACAAAAAATATATTTTTGTTTCCAGTAGGTTATGCTGTATAGAATTTTTTTGTCCCAATTGCTTCCCTATAACGAATACATGAAAGAAACTGGTAACTTCTTCGACAAACAAACTCAAAAAAAGACAACGGTAATTTTTAGCTACTTAAAACTTGTACTGTATTCTACCAGAATTCAATGGGCTACAAAACTGTATACTCGGAATATTTCTAGGAACTCTTATTCAAAAAGCTCGACCTTTTTACGAAAGTTTGTTGATTTTTTTTTTTAATATTGCATAAAGTTTGCAACTTTGATTTAAACGTGTTTTGTTAAACAATGAATTATATTTTTATAAAAAGTAACCAAAATTAAATAACAAAAAAAAAATAATAATAATATTTTAAAACTAGTCAAAATGTGGTGCGGCTATAATGTTTTCGACCATAGTATCTACCTTTCAACATACACATTAAGTCATATTAAGTATACCCCCAGGTATATATTAGAGGGTTGCCTGAATTCATTCAAACTTCTAGCCAAATAGAGTACAGCAGATTTGAATATTTTACTTCACATACAAAACACTCAGCGTTTGGAATTTTGTAAGTTATGAAAATTCATTTCGTTTTAAATTTTCTACCTTCAAATATAAGAATGTGAATGAATGAATGAAAAACATTTAAATCATTCAAACTCAATTAGGTAAACATTTTTTTCTAAAACAAGTTTGTTCGTATTGTAATAGGAGCGTAGCAATACATACATACATACATATGTATGTTAGTACATTTTTACATAGAAAAAAAATTTTGGATATTCAAACAAAAAATTTTCTCTTATTTCAATTCAATTTCAATTTTTATTTTCACTTTGTTTGAGTATTGTAATGTCGACACATATATCAGAACTATTATTCACTAAAATTAAAAAAATTTGAAGCCACAATCATTCAATCGTTTTGTATATGAATAACTCGTTTGAATGAATTCATGCAGCGCTCTAGTAAATATCACAAAGCCGTTGAAGATTTTTTTCTTATTGTTGACAAACTGTTAAGACAAAATGCACGAAATCTTGGTGGTTATTCGAAGAACAAATAAGAAGTATTTAATTTTTATGTGAAACGGGTTGTTTGCCGACATTAAACAGTCACTCACCGACTTAATTTTTCACATAACCGGTTAACACATTCTCAAGAACTAATTACCACAAAATTCTCAGTTTTACTCGTATGTATGCATAATAATCCTTCAATAAGACTTCTTTGAAATGACTGCACTTGAAAATAAAATTAAATTCATTTATAAACATTTTGCCATTTTAATGAGCATTGCTCCTTTGTAGGCACACGCCATTACTTTTCCCCACACCCGCACGCATACAAAAGAGCATATGGAAACACAAGTCTATGCGCACATAATGTCAGTGTTAAATAAAATCTTAATTCCATAATCCACTCGAAAGCATCAACATATAAAAACAAAAACAACAACTTACTTACAATCCTGCACAAATACATATATGTATGTAGGTATGTATGTATATATGCACAAGGATATAAGTATAACTGTAAGGTTTTATGAGACTTTTGCTTAACTTACTGTTAAATCAAATGTATGTATATCTGTGTGTGTGTGTGTGTGTGTGCGTGCGTGTGTTGAGCTTTGTGCCACCACACATTTTTGTGTTGCCACTTTAACACTCTCATCCAGCATATAAATTATGATGCTTGTCGGCGGCAGCGACTATAAAATGCTTGCATGGGTTACCTATTTGCTCAGCCGGTTGGATTGGATGGTTGGTTGGTTGGTTGGTTATTTGGCTGCTTGATTGTTTGTGTGGTTGAAGACACAGCTGAAGTGCAACAGCATACTGGCAATGTTGGTAATGAAATCAACATTTCACTCAAGCCGAGTAGAGCAGTTAAAACTACAAAGACACTTACTACTCGTACAAGTACCAACTCAATTTTGTCAGTGCCTTTAAATGAGCGCATATGTATCTATGCGTGCGTGCATCTGCGCAAATGCAACATTCAAGTATTTTATCAGAAGCGTTATTCTAAAAGCCAACTTGGGCAACATTTGTACATTTATATGTACAGTTACATACAAAAATTCATATAGTATGTATGTATAGTAGTATATGAGTACTACTTTATATAACAAACAGCTAGGCAGCCAAACCAAGCCAAGTGTGTATAATTTGTGGCTTGTGGTTGTGGCTCATACTTTTCAACAATGAAAATCCTCAATAACAAACTGTAACACCCGTTGGATTAGAGTTAGTTGGCACATACAGTAGCACAACCCTCTGTGAATGATCTGTATGAAAAGCTTTTGGTGTAGAAGCGTACTTCAGCAAAAATTCAATTGTCCTAATAAAGCTAAGGATTTTTTAAGAAATCTATTTCATTTTCTATTGCCACAGGACCGCAGCATTAATAAAAAAATGAAGAAATTAGAAGAAAGAAATTAGCAAAAAATTTAGTATATAAAATAGAAAATAAACTAGAGAGCAATAGAATAAAAAAAAATATAAAAAAAAATACTACATAATTTAAAAAAGAAAAAAATATATACAAAAGATACAAATATATTTTATTAGCTGAATAAAAAGTTCAATAAGATAAAATAAAACCAAATGAAAACAAAATTAAATTAGATTTAAAAGTAACAATATATATAAAAAATTAAAATAAAAATTAATAAAAAAAAATCATTAAATTTAATTTAAAAAATTATACATTCTAAAAAAAAATTTTATAAAATAAAAACTAAATTGAATAAAATAAAAACACAGAATCAAAAATTTAATATTTGTTAAAATGAAAAATTCCTCTTGGAGACGCGCTAAATTAAGTAGCTTGAAATTATTTGTTCGTTGCTGTATTATGTAAGACAGAAGATTTTTATTAAATTTTCAACGCGAGAAACTTTTATTAACAATTACCCGGCGTGCTTCATTGCGCCTTGAAAGTATTTTTGTGTTGTAACTCCCTCCAAAACTATTACGGCGTCACTCATAAAAAAAAATTTCGAAGATATTTAAAAATTAAGTAAAGCATCGACTTTCTCATTGGAATTTAATTTATAGTCTTTTAACATATTGCGCACTTTCTTCAAAGGTGAACGAACTCAATATCTTGCTTTGCTTATCAAATTAACTGAATTAAATTTTTCAAATAAGCGGCAACCTGCTTCAGACATATTTTCAACAGCAAACTTTCTTAAACCTCTTTAGTTTAATACCCGTATTGCATTATTTCCCTTGTTCGATCAATTTAATTAAATAACATTTTTTCAACCATATGGCAACCCTGCTCAAAAATATTTTCTGTAGTGAAATTTCTTAAACCTCTTTTGTTTGATACCCATATTGCAATATATAATTTATCTTGTCAATTAAAGTAAACTGAAATTTTCAAACAGGTGGCAACATTTCACAAAAATATTTTCGGCCCTAGGCCTTCTTAAACGTCTTTCTTTTGACAGCCAATTTTAAATATTTACTAAATCTTATCAATTTACTTAAACGGCTATTTTTCTGCAGGTGGCAACTCTCTAATTTTTATTTCTTTCTTTGTTTTAATTTAGACCTCTAGCAATACATGGGTGAAAACTGCACACGATTCCATGTATTCGTTTTCCAGTAAAAATTGTTATTTGGTTTCTGACCCCCTATATCAATTTTTCTTTAAAATCTATAATGTACAGATATCCACCTGTTATAATTTTATTATATGTATGTAGAGATGAGCCAATGTTCTATATGTAGGCCCCTTGCCCTATTAAGATACTTAAGAACTTATTTCAACAGCTTAGAACAATCCTAGGGGGTTAGAGCATAAAAATTCCGACTTTACTTTTTCACGTGCATTTCTGGACTGCCCTAGCGAACATTCGAAGAACGCATGCTTTGGACCTCCTGAACGTCGCATACTGGGGCACGAATTGCTGCCTTCGTGACCTAATCGATGAATGTATATAACCCCAATCTTCGAACAGGAATTGCGTTAAATGGAACTTCACTGCTCCGTTTTTCCGTTGCAACCACGTGGCCATGTTCGGAATCAAGGTGTGTGTCCATCTTGTCTTCGCTGATGCATCCCGGCGTTCCTGCCAGATCTGTATAGTTGTAATTTTTTCGAACTCCATAATTTCATGTTTGTTCTCTTTCTCTCTTTACTTCCTTCTGCGTGTCCATATCCTCTTCGTTTCATCCGCGAGAATATCAACCGGGATCATACTATACTATAACATTTGCTGCGTCGTCGGAGGTTGTTTTCAAAGTGCGAATGCAAACATGCGATTATCCGCCTTTATTTTCAGCGAGTGTGCCCATATCGGAGCTGTGTATGGAAGAGATAATCGTTCAATACCAGAACACCTTTGCTACTGCTTGGGCTGCCAACATTAGGGAGCAGTCTCGATAATGAACTGTTAGTTTTCGATGTCTTATGTGCAGCATATTCCGCATGTTGTCGAAAGCTTAACCTGCCGTCGATAACCACGCTCTTTGTTTGCAACTTGGCGGGAACCCTAGGTCTTATTTTCTGCAAACTCTTGGCTGATTTGCATGACTTCTTCCATGGTTACTTTCTGAATGCAATCATTATTTTTGGATGAAACAATGAAAAAGCATTTTTTGAAAAAACCAGAAGAAAATATCATATCATACATTGAAAAAACAACTTATTTCCGTTTCCAGTAAAACTAGTCTCATGTTTCTACTAACATATATTTGCAGTTAATTTGATTTGGCAACTCGACTTCAGATACTCAGATTGCGGCGCAAAAATACATATAATAAATATGATTTAAATTTTTGTCAACCTCCTTAAGACTTCACCGCACAAAAACTGCAAAACTGTGACTAACTATTTAAAAGCAAAATAATGTTTTAGTAGAAAAACTATGTATGTATGTGCGCTATGTGTGTATGCTCTGTGATTTTGAGAGCGAGAACAAAAAATTAGCAAACATTGCCGAAAGGTTATTAGGTCAAATAATCTTGTTGTAAAACTAAACCTCTGTAGCTCTCAATTCATGCACCTCTCTCTTTCCCAATCCTTTCACTACAAACATTCAAACATATGCACAAAACCGACACAGCACGGCGTATGGATGATATGTATTTCATGGTGCAACAATGCATAAACAATTGCGTCACGTATACGCCATGCCGTACCATTTTGCTAAGAGTTTGCCAAAAATTCGCACACAAATTGTTATTTTATTTTAGTGTAGATGTGTGCGCTTCATGTAGAAAATGAAATTGAATAACAGTTCATGGATATTCATATATACAGGCATAGATATAGGTATGCATGTATATAAGGGTGATCCAAATAAACTAATCTAACGAATATATGGCCTTAAAAACACCTATTTACTGAGACGAAAATTCTCCCATTTGGAAAATTTTGTATTCGAATTTTAAAAGGTGTCGGTGGGAATTCGAAATTTTCCATGCAAACAAAATTAAAAAAAAAAAATTATTAAAAATTGTATAACTATTGAACCGTTGGAGGTGGACATTTTTTCTAGGCATATTCTGGTAGGGAATTAAATTCTATAAAAATTTACCCTAAGAATATTAACTATGCTAATGATATTGCAGAACGAGGTATAGCATTGAGACAAAATTATAATCGAACTTTGACGAAAGACGAAGGAAAAGCAATTCCTTTTCCAAGTAGTGCAATTACATCGCCAGCATTATTCTAACTGCAATAAACTAAATTTTATTAGTAACTAAAAGGAATATTAATGTTTAAAAATGCAAGAAAAATAAATAAATGCTTTTTTTAATTATGATCACCCTAATGTATACTTACTAGCAAAACATATGTACATCCAAGCATGCATTTGTAGTATTTAGTTATGAAATAAAGTTTTTGTACAACTGTGGGGCTTTATGCATGGAATCAGGAGAGAGATTTTAGCATGACATATTGTTAGATACATAATTGCTTTTATGCATACAAATGCATATAAATAAATGACCATCGCTTTTGCGTTATTCATTTTGCTAATTTTATTTTAAACTAAATGTAATGCTCTCTGGCACAGCTTAGCTAATTTTTACCTCAAAATTGTTCAAATAAGTAGAGGTGAAAAGCTAATAAATTTTGAATAGAGCAGTTAAAAAAAGCAACGCCAGAGACTACTTAATAAAGTCCTAACAAGCAACAGGGTTTTTGTTTTTCACATGATGCCATAAGCAAAAAACATTTATGTATATGTACTATGTAATTTCTCAGATTTCGTTTTCACATTTGCATGTCGCATTTCCTTAACAGCACAGTTGCTTTGCGGTCAACTACCGAGCTAATCTAGTTGCTTATCCTTTAGACTACACACAGACACTACAAATATGCTCTTTTAAAATGAAAGCTATACAAGTGAATACCTTCTTTTTATGTATAAATATATGTACGAATGCATGTAAAAGGGTATGAATTTCTAAATGCCTTAGCCATGTGCAACTGTGTTGACATCCTTTCGTGGTTTTGTGGTAGATAGGTTGTTTTCGCTTTAGCTATTTTCGTGCAAGACATACGCAAACGTTTTTGTGAAGCCTAAAGATTACTAAAATTAAGAACTCTTTACAAATGTGAAAAAAGAAACAGGGTTTGTTTTATAAAAACTCACACTCAAACCGACCACAAAATTTCATTGTTTTAGCTACCTACCTAAGGGAGATATACAGCTATGTTCGAAATTTTAGCAGCAAAATTCAAAATGATATTTTTTTCAGACTATGTTTATTTATTTATCCTACTATTTAATATTATAAATGCGAAAGTTTTTATGCTTGTGTGTTTGGATGTTTGCGGCTCAACCACACGGAAACGACTGAATGGCTTTGCATGACATTTTTTACACAGATAGTTTATGGCCTGGATTGAAAAATAGAAAAGAAAAAAAGTCTTTCGTAAGGCAATTGTCAATTCTGGTAACTACATTGAAAGCTCTTTGCTGTCTTTCGAAAGACTTATTCAAAGATGAGCGAGTGAAGAGGTGTTAGCGTTATTATGTTTGTCTTTCAGCAATTAGTTTTAAAAAATTTTATTTTTAATTATTTTAAAATTTAAAAATTAAAGTAAATAAACGAAATATATATATTTTTGTTTGTAAAACAAGATAACTAAAAACAACAATTAAATTTAAAAGCTAAAAGCATTTAGTTAAAAAAAGAAAAAAATAAAATTAAATAAATTCTAGAAATTAAATTAAGTAAAACAATTATTTTTTTCTAAAACAAGTCTTAAAATTATAAAAAAATTAATCAAAAAGAATTACAATAAAAAATAAAAAAGGTAATTTGAAAAAAATAAATAAAATAAAATTAAATTGAATTAAATTACATTAAATTAAATTTAACTAAATAAAATAAAATAAAATAAAATAAAATAAAA
>NW_016166375.1:0-24523 GCF_001687245.7 Rhagoletis zephyria | reverse complement strand
TCAACTTGAAAAAGAATCGGCGGCGGCGGCGACGCCGGCGCGTCTGAAAACGCCGGCGCTACTGCCCATTAGGTAGATTCAAAAGAGACATAAAGCTCCTAATCTTATCATGTCATCTCGTCAGCGTTAGGCATTGGCCATGCCAATTCAGATTGTAATTGTATTTAATTAATTCATTGAATTAGTTTTAAATTAAAATCACGTTACTTTCTACTTGAATTAAAATTTTGAGTGTCTGCTGCTGATGGATGGGCAAACAGAAGAAAGTCCGACGTATATAAATAAATACATCTCTATGTTCTCCACAAATCCGTATATGTATACTACTGAAATTTAAAGAAATAAAAAAATTTAAAATGTTAAGTTATTGGGGTAATTTATGTCGCTATCAAAATTTTTTTGCAATAATCTTATCATCCGTTATGTTAAATTACGGAGTTGTTACGATTCTTTGCGGGTCATATGTATATTGAAAACAAGGTTTGGTCAACTTCCACCAGAACGGGCCTTTCTGGCCACTTATAGGTAGCTAAAATATCCACTAAAATATTAAGCGCCAAATTTTTGTAAGGAGAACTGAATGTAATGAAAAATAATAGTAATTTTTACGAAAAATGGGGACTTTAACCCTGTGTAGAAGACATTGCGATGCGCGGGAGCAAACGCCTCCTGGGATTTGACCACCACTTGGGAACAGGGCTTCCAACTATACTTAGCAATATGTACATTCATATATGCCCTAGGAATCGCAGCAGCTTTGTCTTTTAGAGGCAGAATGACTGTCATATTATTGCGAATATTTTAAAAATTTTATCTCTGACCCAATCAACTCAAGTTCACTTCAGAATATTGTTTTCAATAAATCTCGCTGCTACGTATTTAAAGACACGCAGTTAAGCTTTTTCTCACTCTGTTTTAAAGCGCGCGCACATTTCGCAATACGATTGAAATGTTTTTGCAATTTGCCACTTGGCGCTTAAGTTTGCTGCAAGCCAATAAATTTCATTACTCTCTACACATTGATTGCTTGATTGGCTCACTTATTTACACGTTGTCGAACTAAAGCACGCGAAGTGAGTGCTAATAAAGAGCATGCGAATTAAGATCAAACGTACATACATACATACATATACGAATACACTATGGCTGTAAACGGGAGCTCGATAGGTCAACCCTGTAGGGATATGATATGCAAGTAAAACAAATAATCAGTCTGTGGCAAATGATGGCAGCTCTTCAGTAATCATCTTTTAGCGTTTTAATTCTGCACACTACAAAATGTTATTCTAAGACTAGAATTAGTAGGTAATTCATTCACCAAGTTTTTATTTATTAGAGCTGATACCTTTCAGGGATACAAAAGATCTTTCTTATGAACACGCATTTCCCAGACTGACCGCGGACTCATACTGGAACCCAGATTTGAGGCGTCATATCATTGAAGTATATTTCCCCAACAGTGCTAGAGTGCTTTTTTTGGAAAATATGTTTAAATAGGGTTGCCAGCTGTTTGAAAATCAATTTGAATGAAAACAATAAGTTAAATGAGAACTTAAAAAACGATGCCAAATCAAACAAAATATATTTAAGAAGGATTTTTTCAAAAATATTTTATTTTATTTTTATTTAATCAATTATTTCAGTGAAATATTACAATATGGACGTCATACAAAATATGTTCAAGCGCGTTTTATTTTGAGAGGGTTGCCATCGGCTTAAACTTGAAACTCAGTCTAAATAAATAATGCAGTATGGATGTCAGACGAGTGAAGAGTGTGTCACCTATTTAAAGAATAAAATTCAATTTAAGTGAACATTTCAAAAATGGAATATCTTCCACCTTTCCCAAATTGCAATCCGTTTATTCTACTTAAGCTAAATGAAGTACAACAATGAGATATTGAAACAAAAAGTGTTGATATATGTTTTTTTTCTTTTCGGAAACACATTTTAAAAGAATTGCCACCTATGAAAACAATTTAAAAATTCAGTGTAAATACTACCTACGAAATGCAAGTTTTTTTTTACTGAAATGACCTCGAGACAAAATGAAACTTTTAAAAATAATATTTTCGGTGATACTACTCATTTTCTTTTTTGTTAAATTTGAAATCATGACGCTACATACACCGTTTGAGAAGTACAGAAATATGTATACATACTCGTAAGTGTGAGCTGAGTACGCAAAACAACTTCAATTGCATACTTCCTGGCGCACTTGTTGATATTCTGCCACAAATGCAACGACTATGTACTATTTGCAGTGCCTGTTTGTGAGCAGCAGCAGCAGGTAAACTTCCACAGCCATAGGAAATAAGTGCTATTAATAAAAATTAAAGCAGCGAAAAGTCGAAGTGATTAATTGTAAAAAGATTGCAAAAGTGCGCGCTGTTAATTAAGGTGCCGTTAAAGTGATTGATTTTCCTGATTTCACTAACACTTGGGGGAAATGTGAAAAAAAAACGATCGACAGTTGGCAAACGAAGAAATTGTATACTTGCACATACATACATATATATGTATGTACATGCAATTATTGCTGTTGAGTTACGCATCTTTTGGTCAATGCATCTGAATAAGTGCGAGTACTCATATACATATATATGCCACGCTGGCGTAAATCAGCGCTGACTGAATGGGCACACAGTTAATGGTATATATTAAAAGTTCAATTAAAACGATAAATCCAAATTGGCATGCTGTGCTCAACGTCAACGTCAACGTCGTCAACTTGGCAATACAAGAGGGCTCATTTGTGGTCGTGCAAATAAATATGTTCATACGTATGTATTGCCGTATTGCCGTACAAACATTTACAAATAGGGCTGGTGGACTTTCATCTTCTTTTCCTGTTTCACTTCACATTTCTTCGACAATAATAATTAAATAAATAAAAAATTGTCGTAATAAATCAAGGGCAACATACATACATATTTAATACGCATAGTTACCAATATGGAATTTCAGCGAGGGAAATATGTCGAAATAAAAATTTCGCCTACAATTTTCGTATTGAGACGCATACAAAGCTTCCTTCCGCTGACTGATTTATTCAATGCGTTCTTTTTTTATGTGTAAACATTTACTTAAATTTTAGTTCTTTTGGTTGTGTTTGTTTTTTTTTTTTTTTTTNATTTTATGCCATTCGCCGCCATTCAACTTGCGATGCGAGTTAATTACCAATTCTCGTGTTGTGCCAGTGCTGAGGGTAAAGTTGAATGTCAACTGATAGTCGCCGGTAAGTGCGACCATGAACGATGGATGATTCGGGCGGATGGGCGGTTGGAAGAGTAGAATGGCCTTTTCGCCGGTGGTGCGGAAGGAGAAGGCAATATCACCTTTGCGCCAGCCCGGCACTTCGATGTACGATTGTGATGTAGTAAAGGTGACGACATACTTTTGTGTGTCTGTGTGCAGGAAATGGTGAAAAGAAATTCGAAATTATTGTATGCATGCGAGTGATGTATGTAGATAAAATTTATATTAAGGCCATAAAAGAAGAAACAGTAAATAAATTATGCACAAAAATGTGCTAAAAATTTATGTAAAACAAAAACAAAATAAAATAACTGCAGTTATTTTGGAAATTTCTTTAAACTTAATAAATAATAGCTGGCGCTTTAAAATAACTAACACACTAGCATACATCACCACCACATAACAGACATATGCGTATTAGGGTGGTCTTAAAAATATTAACATTAAATTTTGTTTGGAGCATAAAACTAAATAAAGAGTTCTATATACAAAAATAAATATGTATATGCATAAAAATTAAAAAAAAAATTTTTTTGGGGGTCGCTACCAGAGTTTGAGATAATAATTATGATAGACACAACTTTTTAAAGCCATCGATAACTATTATTTTTAGACTTATATTATAAAAGTATTTTCATTACACTGTGCGACAGCCCAAAACCATTCCAGACTTTATTGTTAATATTTTCTGAAAGTAAAAGTTAACTCGAATTTTTATTTTATGGCCCACTAAGATTTTCATGACCTTGTCTAAGTAGTTTTAAAAAAAGTTGAAAAAGTGGTTAAAATAAATGTCTGAGCGAAATTAAAGGTTAAGAAAGATATAGTAAAATTTCATGAGAAATATTTTCGTAGAACATTTTAACCCATTAGCTCCCACCTGAAAATGTCGTTTTGACCCTTACTTCAAGAAATCCCGTAAAAAGCAAATTTGAAAGTTCGTTAAACGATTGATATATTCTAGAAAATTATTCTTCGGAAAATTTTACAAGGGGTCTTCTCAAGCAAAAACTTCATACCAAGGTAAAAGTCTATGTAAAATTAAAACAAAAAAAAAAAATGAAGTCAAAAGGCTTTTATAATATATTTTTATGTCCCAAAATAACATTAGTTAGTAGCTGACTCGAAAAATGTTTATCTTTGATTGAATTTTATTATTATTTTTGTTAAATAGTTATGTCTCAGGGTCAAAGTCATAATTTTTTCGAATTTTTGCGATTTTTAAAAAGTATAATTTTTCTCAAACACTGATAGTGACCCCTAAAAATTTATTTAAAATTTTCGTGAATGTATTAATTTCGTATCACCCTAATGTGTACACTCGTTATTGTTAATTATCCTTAACAAAATTCACTCACTCGTTTCGACACACTCCAATGGTCCGAGCGTTATGCGTCCCTGTGAATCTTCTTCCAAATCCTTTTGTTGTAGAAAATACATATTCGTTATGCCCAGACTGTGCGGTTCATTGTAGTAGCCTTCATCCGAATACCATTTGTTTTCTTTCACATCACAGTTGCATGATTGATTTGGGTCCACACATGTTTTGTTGATGGAGCAAGGGCACGCGCCACTACCATCCAGCCAAACGATACAATGAATGCGTAAATAGAAATAAGAAAATAACAAATGGTAGAGTAAGTAAAGCACATTAAATAGAAACAAAGCTCAAAATATGTTTAAGCAATAAATTTGGCCTGAAAAGGGAATCCGCAACAATTGTGCTTCTAAATACATTGAAATAAGGGCATAGACAATAAATCATCTTTCTTGTTAGTTTAATATTTGTAGACATAAATTTAAAAAAGTTTCGTTTTATTGGCATACAAAAAAGTGTTGGAAATAAAAATGCGACATAACGAAAATCATAAAAAGTAAGTTGAATACCCTGGAAATTAGCGGTAATAGAATTTTTGTGAGACCTCTTCTAGCATACATCAGAAGAAGCCAAAAACATTTGGGGATGCATCGCCAGAGGCTACGTACGTTTACTCTCTACCTACCCTGAAATTTTTGGGTTCCATTAGGCAGTTGTCTTGTGATGAGTTTTGAGGGCACAATAGACCTAATGTCGCAGTGGGGTTGCCACCTCCTTTAATTGAGAGAATTAAGTAAATGAAATATGAATAATGAAACGGGTGTCGGACCAAGGAGCCTTAAAAAGGTTGTCGCATGAAAATATTTTTAAGAGGGTTGCCACCTTTTTAGAGACATGAATTAATGATATTTAATAAGTTTAATGAATTATAACAGTATGAGTGTCAACTATAATCGTTTTGCAAAGGCTTTATTCCCAAACTAAAGGAAGGAGGGTAGCCACCTGTTTAAAAAATAAAATTCAACTTGAGCTAAGAAAATTGGGTAATTGAAATACGTGTTAGAAATATGGGTGTCAGACGAAAGAGGATAAAAAAGTTGTAGTTTGGAAATACTTTTATGGAGGGTTGCTAACTATTTGAAAAGTTGAATTGAATTAAATTATGCACAAGCATCATGAAATACTACAATATGGGTGTCAAACGAAATAGTGTTAAGAAAACTTTAGTTTGAACTGGAGATGAGCACGGGCTGTCGGGACCCGCAAAACCCATGGTACTGATTTCAAGATGGCCGGGATGGGCGACATCGGGAAGGTCCGTAAAAATTTAACGGGCGGGACGGGACCAAAATCCTTTCCCGGAACTCCCGATAAAACCGCAACCTTCACAAATTCAGAAAATCTTCCTTAAAAATGTTGTATCAAATAAACACTTTTTTATTTCTTATTGAGGCGAAAACGAATAGCAAAGCAAAACAAAATAACCGGAAGATGCCAGATCATTCATTATTTTTTATTTTTACTTCAAATTAATATGAAAGACATGTGAATTTTTCTTGGTGATAGATTTCGGTACCCACGGGATCCGCGGTAAAACTACATATTATAACGTTGCCACCTGTTTTAAAAGTAAAATTCAACTTTAACTTAAGGGAACTACGTCATTAAAATACATACATACTTATGTATCACAATATGAGTGTCAGACGAGAGAAGTTTAAAAAGGTTATAGTTCTAAAGTATTTTGAAGATGGTTGCCACCTGTATAAAAATTGCCAAAAATCAACGGCAATTCGTAGCTACTTAGGACTTCTACTTTATTAAAATTGAAAATTTGCCGAATTTTTCGCGATTTTTGCACAAAGTTTAGAAATTACATTTTTATGTTTTTTGTTGTAGAATGAACCATATTTTTATAAAAAAAACTAGCGGAAAAATATTACAATAAAAATTGTTGCATATAAGCAAAAAGCAAAGTAAAAAAGCAGCTGTACCAATACTTTTTGTCGGCAGTGTATGTTGAGTTTTATTGAAATAAAATACACCTAATACAGCTAAGCGGGAGAGGCCACACCAGTGTTAGTATATAAGTAAGTAAGTACATTTAAATAGTTTCTTGCTACAGTTAGACTAAGCTGTATGAAGCGATGTGTAAAAAGTATCTAAACATTTGTGTTTATAATAAAATAACACCCACATTACGAATTTTCATTGCTAATCTAGTAATTTCCTTATGCAATTTTACAATGTCAGTCAAGTGTCATTTTGTTATTACTGCTATTACTCCTTTACTAAAATCATACATACATATGCATATATGTATATACCTATTCTCGACACTTTCTACGTAACTCGTCGCTGTTATTCTTATAACAATACTTGCCATTATGCAATATGAGCTGTATGTTTATTACCACTGCTGATGCTGTGTACTGCTTGTCGAGTGAGAGTACACAAATCATTTGTAGTTGGTAACATTGCTGACAGAAATTACTCGTTCTCGTATATTCATACAGTGCGGCATGAGATGACCAATAGAGACAAACAAGTAGCACTCTTAGTTACGTGAATGTCAAAGTGTTGGCATTACTTGTGGCATTCATTCTGCTTGCTGGTGAGAGTTTAGTTACTGTTACGCACATCACACATAAATATGTACGTATGTATGTAGAAACTTAAAACAAATGTAAAATGTACATACTATAAACGAATGCACTCGAGTATCGTATGCAAGCAAAGCCAAGTGAAATTGTTGCTCAGTGCCTTGCAATTTCCTTCCCGGGCATATCAGCTTGAGTGACACAAGACGTAAATTGGAGCGCAGTCAGTTTATATTAATAATCAAGTGTTAGTGCTTAAGGTCTGTTTTGTCTACATATATAGTCTGTGTAGCTGGCTGTCTGTTTGTCTGTCTGTCTGCCTGTCTGCCAGCCTTAGTAGATATTTGTTTTCCTACGAATGTCAAGTCAACATTAAATTACGATTTATGTTGGATTTGAAATGTTGTGGCAGCAAAGTTTAGCATTTGTCAATACTGTTACGACTGCTCGTACGACTACGAACGTAGTATGTAAATTGAAATGTGGGTTAACTGCTGGCCATTTGTTTTCATACGCTTGTGATAATTTAAGTTATATGTATCTAAAATGACATATTTAAGTCTAGAGTTGATTTACATAATAGCAGAACCAGCGGAGGAACTAAATAAAAATTTGCAGTTGAGGTGAAATGTGTGCGTTACTGAATTTTAGCGACATCTGTTTCGATTGTGTTGTACGATTGCATTTAAAATTCTCGTACAACAAATTGAGATTGAATTCAGTATTTTGACTAGTAGTCTGCAAAATGGTGTATTGGAAACAATGACAAAACTACTGCAATGTCCTTTCAAGCGAAGTAGCTGATGCTCTGTTCAAAGTGGTTTTTTGACTTTAATTAGAGATTGATTTGCGGTAATTAAAGGTAGCAGATTAATTATACAGCTTATTACCCTGATAACCACTCTTTCATAGCCTTCGTGTGATGCGCTATACATATGTATATAATTTGATCACTTCCTCTGGCAAAAAGTCATTTTTCTTACTGTCAAATAATACACTTTTTTTTGTTTTTGGTACTTGATAAAGAAAGCTACAAATCAATTAACGGTGTTTGTTTTAGGTTTTGTAAGCAACGACCGACAACTGCTTAGCACAGTGCAGTGGCGGATCTATTTTGCTACTGCATATTTGCGTAATTTGATGATTTGCGAACTCTGTTTTAAGAAGGTCAGCAACTGTACTACTTGTAAATACATACAAGTCT
This sequence comes from Rhagoletis zephyria, assembly GCF_001687245.7. Classification (NCBI taxonomy): domain Eukaryota; kingdom Metazoa; phylum Arthropoda; class Insecta; order Diptera; family Tephritidae; genus Rhagoletis; species Rhagoletis zephyria. Next base: position 16,143 of record NW_016166375.1, on the reverse strand, counting down.
ACAGTAGTGTTATTTTAATAAATAGAAGACAAGTAAATATATTTACTATTTTGACGTAGAATACGTCTTACCTTAAGGTATGGGGGCTATTATTTTTATCTTTATTTTTATTTTTATTATTATATTTATTTTTATTTTTATTTTTACCACTCCGAATCCTCAAGTTTTTGGAGAGTTTTTGGAACATGGTAGTAATGTAGCACCAAGGGGTCTACGAGAAATAAGTTTGAGAACCGCTGGATTAGCAGATAGCCATAATTGTTGCGTGTGAGTGAAATATTGGAATGGGTCTTTAAAAAAAAAAAAAACAATTATTTTTATGTACTATAACTGGGATTTTTTTACATTATTTTTTCTAATGTTAACAATTATGTTGCTGTAAATGCTGCTCCTTTTAACTTATATGCAGAGAAGTTAGGAAATTCGGACCTTTCAGGTTTTTAATTGAAATTAATATAATTTGCAAACTTTTGAAAAAAACAGCTATTGTATAAATAGCTTTTATAACTAGGTAAAATGTTTTCTTTAATACACATGTTAAAAAAAAATGCATTCAAACTTTTAATAAAACCACAAATTATAAAGTGGCCTCTTAGGGCTCCTCACTCCCTCACTTTGGGCCCCCCTCGCTGTGGAGGAACAATTGCAAGTCGATCTATGCCGCCAAAAAAATTGCTCGGAAACTGATAGAATTTAAGACAAGTATCGTAAACTGGATACGCATGGCTGCAATCCAACTCATATGGTCATATGGTCGGGTGATCTGGTCCTATAAAAGAATTACGCAGTTAAAAAACCAATCGGAATTCAGAGGACGGCAGCTGTTGCAATATGTTGGTCAACGGATGCAAAAAAATTTTGTTCAATGGTGGCTCTGAATGTTCTGCTCCATTTACTACCCATCGATATTTTATTTTCGGAAACTTAGCTACGGACAGCGCAGTGGATTGCGGACTGTGGGATAGTGTAGAACAAATTCATTCGGACATAGTCTCCTCATAAATAAACTGTCAGCTGATATAAAAGCGCTGTCCATCGGCTATACCCTACCAAAGACACGGGCGGTCCAAAAGAACCACAAAAAATTCTCAAAGCACTGCTGCTAAGATTAAGGAAGATACCCAGTTCTTTGCTGCCACGGATGTCTGCTGAAACTTGTGGAGGACTGTTGGGGATATTTGACCTAAATTCTGATCATTTCGTAGTTACCCTAACCCTAGCTCCAGCGTATAGATGGTGGGTGCTCGCGGGCAATCAAAAGCAGAAGTAACGCATGCTATTACTGGAAAGATGTGGTTCACCCTACGACCTGCTTAAAACCGGGACTTTCATTCGTACGTAGGAGATATAGTACAAATATTTGAGATCATTAAACAAAACATAATACTAATAAGCCACTCACCGTTTTGCGTTGCCCAGAAAATCGACGGTTAAATTCTTTGCCGACGAAGTGAACCAAGTGGCCGAGTGCAGCTCCAGCGGCGCCTTGTAGCAATCATATTTGATATATTGCGTACAGTACAAAGAATGTGAGATCAGCTCCTGCAGCATGTCTGGTGAAAATTCACGGTAACGTATATTGAAGCTGAAGTCATTGTCCCGCGCAGAACGCACATCCACTTGACTGGGTAAATTATGTTCCACAATCGTTTTGGTAGCATTCTCTAAACTCTGAAAATCACACTTTACATGCGCTGGCGGAAATACGCCATTGCCATCAATATCGATAAGATACACATCCGATTTGGTGTAGCCCAGCAGCGCCAGCTCTTCGCACGTCTTGCGATACTTGGTGAAGTGACAATTCTTGCCAATATATCCAGTCTGTTTGCAATCGCATGTGACACGATCGTCTTTCACGAAACATTTACCGCCATGCTCGCAGGTGTTCGGCCGCTTGCAGGGATCTATATAATTACAGTTATCCAGCGCAACCTCGCCCACCACACGTTCCGTTTTCACGACATGCCGTGGCTCAATCAAATGCCCGTTGATCTCGATGTCGCGTATACAGCCGACAAGACCAGAAGCGGCCGACTTGAGACTGCTGCCAATAATCAATTTATCGCCGATATTGAAAGTCAAACCGAACATTTGACTCTGCGTCAGATGATAGTCAACGGTGAATGTGATTTCGCCCGCTTTGTAGTCCAGTTCGACGGAATGCCAGGAGGTGGCTCTATTGATTTTGATGGCCGTTGAATGTGTGAGATTGCTGCCCAAATCGGGTACTAGATCAAAACTCAGCTTGTCCGAAGCGAGGCGTATCTGTGTAAGCGCAAACATAGTGCATTTTTGTAAAGAAGGCGTCAGTGTTGCAGCGTTGCGGTGACGGTGCATTGCGTGTTGTACCACAACGAGCGATTCGAACACAGTTGGTGGCCGTGATGGTGGTGGCCGTGATGGTGGTGGCGATGGTTTGCGGTATTGTGTTTTTCAATTTTGTGTATTTCAATTTCCGCAACAGTAGTTGAGGGCGTGACAGGGTGGTCGGGTGTTGGCGGATATTTAGTTTGGCGTTTCCGTTGCCATTATCATCGTTTGGTAGCATTTCCGCGTGAACGGATGTTGAAAGTTTAGTTGTGCGTTGGCGCGTTGTATGTAGTAGGTGGTGGTTTGGGCAAGATGGACGACATGAAATAGAAGTGGAAAATTATATTAGTTTTTTACTCTAAAACAAGATAGCTCTTATTTATATTGTATAGCAGACATTTATATGTTTTACGCACATGCATACATACATACACATATACTTATTTAAACTATGGTAAATATTTGCTTGCGGTCCACTTTTCATTATAAATTTTGGATATTTGGATTAGTTGTTGGTTTTAATTTAAATGCTTTGGTGAAAGTAGTTTGCAAAATGAAATAAGTTCAAACACTCCCACTCAGTGAAATTACGAAAAATTTATTATTTTAATAAGTTGAAACTTTTTTCAGTCCATTTTCAGATTACACATATTCCATCCGAAATCAAAAAGTGCCGTAACTCAAAATATTTCAAATTTTGATTTTTGTGACTATTTTTATTAAGGGCGGATATGTATATTGCAAAATACGAGTAAGTAGTGAGGTATTTCTTCTAAAGTGGCTTATCGGTATTGTGAAATGTTTCAAAGGTATTACTTTACTGAGGAAGCTGCAATAATTAGTTCTACAGCCCTACGCATGGCTTAAGATCTGGATTCTCTTGCAACGCAGCTTTAAGCACACTCGACAAATTTTGAAAACTTTGACTTTGTACTAGGGTTACGATCAGGGTTGCCACTTTGGTAAATTGTTACCAAAATTGGTGGAAAAAATTGGGGTGGTAAAAAGGTAATTTTTTTTTCATTTTGGTTTTTTTATTGAAGTATTTTCTTTGAAAAACAATTAAGACTTTTAGAGGCCGCTTTATTTTTTGTAGTAGTTATCTTTATATTACAAATTTCTTTCCAGAAAATAAGTCTATTTTATTGCGCTAATTTTCGAAACTGTAATGCACCGTTTTTATATAAAATGCACATAGAAATGTATATCGATAAAAGCTGAACGTTTCGTGCTCCACTTAAAACTCTTTTTTTTTGAATGCCTAAATATTTTTTAATGATTCTTTAAGTAAAAGAAAAAAATAACTGAGTATGTAATTACACATTATGATTGTTGGCAAAAAAATCAAAAATCAATCCCATTTTTTTATCAATGGAAATTGTAAATTAAAAAAATCAACGAGAATTTTTTGTTGTACATTGTTGGTTATACTAAGATTCCATCGGCTATATAACTCCATACCTTAAATTAAATTCTAAAAATTCAGAGTAAAAAGTTCGAAATCTAGGCGAATTTTTTTTAATTTTTCTGAGTGTTGTATATACCTCGAATCCTTGATTTTATATGGGTTTGTGGGTTTGGTTAAAGTGCAAGCAATATTCTTATAAAAAAAAAAAAAAAAAAATACCAACAAATTTTTACTTAAAAAACATTGTGAATATTAAACAAATAACCAAGCGGTTTTCTGAGTCACTGTATTTGAAGTTTCGTTGTTGCCTTTAGTTTCACCACTTTCGCTATTTTTTTCAAGTGGATGGCAAGTATTTTTTTTTTCGTCAGTGGCAATCCTGGTTACGATTATCATTACATTCGGTCCCGATATCCGTTTAGATATACGTGTATTTGAAAAAAAACTGGATATTCGATTAATATCGCTTCCCTTTTGTTAACCGAATAAGCGATTAATACGCAATAATTTTCCTATCTATATCTTCGCTTATGTTAGGTTATTCTGGCTGGCTGACCGTCCCACATAGACCAATAGGTCCCTAGTAATGCCACATGGAGATAGAGGTTTAGTTAAGTGTATTCGAGGTACACATCATTTAGGGTGTCAATGTTTTTTGAGAATGTCAGATGTGTTTGAGGCCCAAGTGTCGTCACGTCTTCAAGATTATTCAACGTTGGAGCTCCAAGATATTTTAATCGTATTTTTGATACCGCAGGACAAAGGATGCTGCTTTTCTACTCACTGGTCTATTTCGTTATAAAGATTTTTTAGAGGTTTTGGAATGTTATTCTCTTGATCTAGAACCAAGTGCATTCCGCTTTTACAAATTTCATTAATATTCCCTAGCGGTCGGGAATCCAATAACTATGCAATCGCCTGTTTGCTGCTGCCCTATTTATGGCCCCCAGCTTTTAGGGGTATTTTGTGACATAAATTGGTATGAGCTAATAGCCTTAACCGCTGTTTGACTATCTACGTATATGTTAACTTTAGAGTTGTTTCCAGTCATTGAGTAGGCTAGCTCAGCGGATTTTCTCACTGCGAAAACTTCTAATATACTGCATTGATCCGGCAGCTTAATGGGCTGACGAAAACCAAGTTCTGAGCAGTACACTTCCGCTCTTACCCCATAATTCCTTTCTGAGCCGTCTGTGAAAAAATTAAATGTCTTCCGGCTAGGCTTCATGCCTCTACGCCATCCGTTTTCTTCGATAGTAACCCGAAACAACCTATCCCAGTTATAGCAAGGTGCAGTGTAGTGTGTTGTGACTACATGTCCTTTGGCTATTAAGCTGTGGCCAGCATTTCTTTGCTTGAACTCCCTTGTTGCAATCAGTCTACCCGCGGACTTAGCCGCAAGGCTCTTAGCCGCAAGGTTGATATGTGATATATTGTGAATTTTTTCTAGTGCAGCCGTTGGAGTTGTTTCCAATGCTATTGTTGTAAACAATACGGAGAGATGTGGAACACTCTCTATTGGCCAGAGATAAGGGCTCCTTTCTGTTGCGGTCCACCACACCAGCGCGTCATAAATAGAATAATATCGGCCTCATTATTGCTGTGTACCACCAATGTTTCAGGGCAGGGATAGGCTCCAAGTTATACCCGGAAGACCGATGGCCTCTACCAAATTTTCCCGCTGGCCGGTTAGTATTATTGGAGAGAAATTCTATTGGGAGCTCTCCTTAAACTTCGAGCTTATGTAGCCAAATTAGCACCCGCCAGCTTCAAAAACAAAAGGAATAAGTATTTGGTGGATTTTCAGGGGAATTGTGTAAGCGCTCGCTCTATCGGCTCTAACGCGCATACACCCTACATACGAGCATGCATCTATTCCCGCTTGATTGAATTCCTACGAGCGGCATTATTGCAGAAGAAAAACTAAAAAAAAAGCCAGTTCATAGATTGAGGGAGGGTCTGGCTATTCAAATATCCTCGGCACATCAACGGGACACGAGTTTAACAAGAAGAAGTCTTGGTCATCGAGGAGACAGCAGGCAATCTCGCTCAGAGGCCTAGAGAGAGCAAGCGAGTCTTTATCTTTCGCGGAAATCAGGCAGATATCAAATGTTTACATACACACAGAGACAATTAATATAGGTATTTGGAGGCCTGGATATAGGAAAGATACGACGACATTATTCCAACAAAAAACGCGGTAGATGCATATATCGATGAACCCATTGGGCCAATACTTAAGATATTTTACGGCTCATTAAGCCAATAAGCGAGAATTCTTGGTCCGCCTAGAAAACGCACTTCCGTTTTCTTGAGTTTATTTATAAGGACTTTTATTGGCTTACATTACATACGACCACAGGTTGGCGCATTGGACCAGTCTTGAAATCCTTGCAGAGACTATCGGCAAGGCTCATAACGGGGAAAGGGATTAAAATTACATCTGATATGACAGCGCTATTATTCTTGGCCTATGTACGAGTCGTTTCAATCTGAACTAAGAATTTTAACTTTACAAAGTCAGGCATTTCTAAGTATGAAATTAAAAATAAGCGTTTAGGCGAGTTAGTGTTTGGAACATATATACATAAGTAGATTTTCATAAATAGAGGAAGTAGTAGCAGAAGTAACATAAAACGGTGAGACCAACCGCAATATTCTGCTGGGGACATTGAAACCGATATGGTCAAGGAATTCCGGACAATCAATGACGCCCGCAATCAAATTGTAAACAAACATAAGAGAATTTAAATCTGTAAGCTTGCAACGAGCTGACATGAAGATGGGCGTGATGGACGCTACTTTCCAGCAGTCGATGAAAACATCTGAAGCGAAAGAGAGATTGAAGACTATACACAATGGAACATGGAATGGCTTAAGGAAAAAGTGACAAATACCACCGGAATCACATTTAAAAAAGTTTTTAAGAGAGAATATACCTTTGACAATGTCAGATTGTGGACGAGAATTAACTGGAAACCCGGACGAATTGTCATGAACGACAAAATTTGATTGAACAAGCTCAGTGAAAAATTTTACAGTATCACTAAGCGACTCAGAACTCTTACCATTATAGTACATACAAGATGGTATATTAGAAGAGCACGATTTAGAATGGATGAAGCCCCAGAAGGCTTTAGGATTTTCCTTTAAATCAGAATCAAATTTACTAACACTTACTTGTTCTAAAGAAAGTTATTCAAAATGTTAAATTGTGTCTTTTATGTAGTCTATAATACTTATACGTTTACAGTTACACGATTCAAAGAAGTACACAACTGACAACAGTGTTTACGTATTTACCACAATGGCTGTATAGTTGTAACGTATGTATTGTATATTTAATTTACCTATGTACATATACATATGGATATACATAAGTACCTATTTAGGTAGAATAGCCTGTTGTACAAACAATATTGTATCTGTACAAACGTATGTGTGTTGCGTAAAATAACTGACATTTCGGTAGAGGACAATAACTAGAGAAGAGTGTGAATACGTGCCGAGTAGGGAGTTTCTCACGCATTATGAATATCACATATTTTTAACAAAGGCGGCAGAGAGGTGGTTTTCCAAAATGATTAGCTGACCAGTTACCTACTCTCTTAACGCTCTGTTCAAAGCTGTTATGCACATATGTATGTATATTTAAGTGGAATCTAACCTAAGTACAGGTATAAATAACTCATAAAGCCGCATTCACAGCTATAAAAGCTTAAAGATTTGAGTGAAACAACATCATTCCACTCAAAACACCACTGTCAAACAGATCAAGGGTTTAGTAGAGTTTTTTTTTTATTATTTATTTCTAAAAAATATGTCCAAAATCCAAGCTCTACGAGTTTCCGCACAAGAAGATTTAGAGTTAAGAAATCCGCCATCGTTGAATTATATGCTCTTCGTATATCGCAACGAGTTGAGAAGCCGTCGAGAACGTTTCGCTCGATGTTTTCGTCTCACCAAATCAAAGTTATTCATCACCGACACATTGATCACTCAGACAAAAGAGCAGATCTATCAAAAGAGTAATGCAGATTTGGGCACCTTGACTCGAGAGCAATTGTTTAGCAATCGTTTGAAATTGAAAATGTTACGTATGCTTGCATTTAAGCAGTTGAGTCCAACGGAGCGGAGAGAATTTGTAGTAAATGCGAAAAGGAGAGTAGCTGAGAAGCGTCAACAGTGGCAGCAGCAGCAGCAGCAGCAGCAGCAGAAGGAGGATCAAGGCACACCCTGCGCTAAGCGACGAAAACTGAACGATAATGCGCTGGCAAGGGACGACAGGTTTTTTACATTACAATATGTAAACAAAAATAGGCTTGAAATTGGAATCAACTAAATTTTAAAAAAATTTTCAGTTATATTTGATTGTAGTTTATATTTTATATTGTAAATGTTTTGTTAATAAATGCAGCTGTAAAAATGCGAAAATCTTTTTTCAAAGTTGTGGGTTGAAAAAAATTGTTCATAACTTTTTTATTATGCGAAACTCACTTGTGCGCCTGGCAAACGTATTTGTGAGTGGGTCTTTGTGAAAATTTCTGTATGTCTAAATGTTCATATGTCAAAAGTTTGATATTTTTAGCATTTGAATGCAAGCCAAATTGTACAGAAACACACAGGCACACATACAATTTTTTTTATATGTAAATCAACATGTAAACGTTTACAGTTGGATTTTCGGGAAATACACGATAAATTGGTGCGATAATTGCAAATTCGTTGTCAGGAAAAATATGAAAATTTTGGTTGAGATTGTGTCGGTACCAAATTTACGTTTATTTTGCACTGCAAATTTAAAATTTTTAGCATTTAGGATGTAAATATCGTAAATAAACTTGTAGGACACACACTTATACTTATGTATGCAACTACACGCATTGGCATTGTACATTTATACAATTTCAGTGAAATCCGTTAAATGCAAAAAAATAAGAAAAATACTCGAATGACAACTGCCAATAAATATGTATGTATGTATATTTTTGTTTACTCGTAAATGAGGAAGATTTTTGTTAAGCCAAAAAGGCTTTCTGAATAGACATGTGCCTGGTTGGACTCATCTCACTTACGGCTCATTGACAGGATGGTGGGTTCGGAACTAGGACTGTCAGAAAACAGTGACAGGGGTTATACCAGTTAACCATCTGCTGCTTGGCATAGAGGCGTCAAATGCGGAGGCTGACTGCCTAGCGAAACAGGGAGCTGCCGCAGTATTTTGTAGTCCGGAATCCTTTTGTGGGCTCACCAAAGCACACATAAAGGGGACCATGAATAACTGGGTAGATAAAATGGTCATTTACTTAATAGATATCGAAATCCTATTTTTTTATTTCCATAATATTTTTTTTAAGCTATCCAAATCTTGAAAACTTTAAAAAGTATATGCATTCCGGGCAAAGCTCGGTCAACCTAGTACTAATAATAATACTACCTAATCGAAAGAGTTTCTTTTTTCATTTAAATTGGACACCAAAGCGAGATATTGTTGCACCCAAAAATATAGCTCAGTAGTGCCAAAAATTCAGTTTATGGTTATTACTAGTTGAATAACTCAGTGTGAGGGCAGGACCAGGATGAATGTATTTGCATAAAAATTTATTAAAGCAAAAATGTTTTGGGTAGGCGTCGGAGCCAATGATAACCATCAGTTACCACCTCTGCATGGTTGTAAGTCATGCAGAGTCCCTACGGCTTGTAGCGCTGTGGCTTTGCCGCTTAAACTCTGTAGAGTTTTTGGGGGTGTGCGTCAAGCGGAGTGTTGAGCACCGGTTATTTATTTAAGTTCAAAAATTGGGTAGGCGCTGTGGCCAATGGTAGCTCTTGTACCACCTCTGTATGCCGAAGGCAATACAGAGCCCCGTGAGACAACTCCGAGAGAGTTGTGATGCATCAAGCAAGTTTGTTGAGCATGATTTGGAGTGCCAGCAATTAACTACTTGAGTAGGTTTTGTTCTGCGGCAGTTGAGAAGTGCATTAAAAAATGCATACCCAATGAAGAACGAACGAATTATTTTTAAGCACAAGTGCGTTTGTTTATTCGCTGCACTTGGTTTTGGGCGGGAGTGCAATATACAAGTGCGTGTGTGTGTTCGCTGTTCTTTGTTTATGCGGGAAATGCATAAGTCGCTTAAACACTAGTGTTGGGATGTATCGAGTACTTTTGAGAATCGAGTTCTCTGGTATCGATACTTTTAGGGATCGGTTCTTTTTCAGAGTACTGAGTATTTTCTTTAAATATACACATGTTGGCAGTATTTTATCTAAATTAATGTATGAATCCCAAGCTACGTCAAATGAATGGCTAACTGTACTGGGTACAAGTATTGTACTTGAAAATTATTGAAATTGCAAATTGAGTACAATCATTTCTGAATACCGTTAAACGTAAATAAAACTCAGTACTCTTTAAATCTTTTCGACACTTATTACTGATTACTTTGAATCGATCCTGAGTACATGTATCAAAGCGATTATTGGAACAGAGTATTTTTGAATACTGAGTACTTTCGAGTTATTTTAAATTCTGAGTACTTTCGAATTACTCTTTTGAGTACGGAGTACTTTCGAGTTCTTTGTGAGTACCGACTTTACCTTAGGTTTTTTTTTTAACAAATTATAACAAAAATTTGCTCCAGCTGTTGCTGAAAGGAAAATAAAAGCTCTGCGTACATTTTTAGCGCGTAATCTCAAATATGCCAAATTTTCAGTTGTGACTGTTTTGAAGAAGGTGTTCGAACTATTGAATTTGAGCTTAAAGTTTCAAGGCGCTAATAAAACTTTTATTATTACGATAGATCTCATTCGCGATTTTCAAAGTTTTTGGTAAAGATATTTAGGTGGTTCACGACACCTTGTAAGTTTCGTAATATCGCAGGTCTTACTGTTTTGAAAGGCTAAATAAATGTTTAGAAGACTTGAAACCACAACCAACTATTTTTTAACGGTTTGAAATTTCATAATATGACTTTTATGGTAGCTTGCGAATCCCTTAGATATTGTTTTAGCCGTTTAAAGTTTACGACTTACAACAATACGACAGTATACAGCAACTTTTGAGCTCCCTAATTGTTTCCAAAAATTACAAATGTTTCCCAAAATTAAAAAAATTAAACTCCGATTTGGACTTACATGAAAAATCCGACGGAGCAAGAGACATCGAAGAGTTTTCTGTGGTAATATATTCTGTAATCGAAGGCTTTTCACCGAGGTTTTCTGCGTTCAAGGAGTTATCGGAGAAACTCAGCTCTCGCTATTAGAAAAAAAAAACCTTTTCTTTTCTTTAGCTTTTAATGTTAGCCAAGCCCTGCATACTTCTAACCACTACATACACTTCCTAAATAGAGTACAAACTAATGAAGTCCTCTATAAAGCTCAGCCAACAATATCTAGAGGGCTTGGCTTTCGCTAATAGTTTCTCCACATCCCTGGGAAGGGGGACATAAAACAAAAATTGTGTACATATATGTATATATACTTTCCCGAAATCAGATTTGATTTCTTGGCATTACAAAATAAATAAAATACCTATATTTACTGAAAACTTAACAATAAATATACATGCATTTCTTTATAATTTAATTTTCTGGATTGATAAAAACAATAAATGCTCATCAAAATGAATGACCATTTAAAATCAAAATTTTACTCCACATTTCTGCCGCAAATCGTGTGTGGCATGTGCAAAAATTGAAATACAAATATTTACGTGTAAATATGTGTTTTAGATTTCATACGAAAAATATTTTTAAGCCAACGAATGAAAATTTATTTGTATTTGTATACTCAACGGGTGTATGCATGCACACATGTACATATTGTATGTGTGTATGTATGTATGTACATATTCACATACATGAGTGTATGAACGCACATTTAAAAAGTTGTATAAAGCTAAAAACCGACAATATACTGCAAATAAATAAAAATCATTGAATTCAAATATTTTGTAAATATTTAGCGCCAATACTTTGCATTCAATAACCAAATATAACCATTTGTACAAAATACCAAAATGCAAAACGCAAAATACACATGTATGTATGTACATTTGTATATATTGGAAATACGTATTTACGAGTGTACATATGTAAGCATTTTGCTGGCATTTTCATCGACATCCCAAAGTTAGCGAAAAATCATGGCGGACATGTGATAGAAAAAGAGCGTGTCAATTGATAGTTGCCCCAATGGGAGAATGGGGAAAACTGGAACATGCATACATTCATGCACGCCAATGCAACACGAGTCAACAACAGCAACAATGTTGTTCTCGCATAAGTAACTAAGTTCGTACTGTATGTACATGTGTATGTATGTAGTATGTAGTAGTTCTGCATGGCTGTAGGAGAGTACTTTAAAAGGTTAACTAAATATCTGCGAGAGCTTAAAAGTACAACATACATACATATGTATTTATTAGTAGATATGCATTAAGAAAATCATAGAAGACTAACTCTTGGCCTTCTATATATATGTACATGGAATTTGGTTGATGGTTTTTTGTTAAGAAAAAAATCACAAATATTATATCGGAGAAGCTAGTTTTTTTTTGATCCATTAACTGTTTGGTTCCTACAAGAAAAGGCTTGATGCTGCCTATTAGGTTGAGGAATTAAGCACCAATGACGAAAACTGAGCCGAACAGACAGCTACGACTACAGATCGTTGATATATTGACGGCTAGGTGGCTGAAGTCAGCTGCTTTGACACAATGCTGTCATTCGCGAGATATAGTTTCCTAAATGGATATATTATATCATTTTTGAAGTATTTATTTTGGCCGTTAGAATAAATCAATTTTGAAAAATTTTAATTTGACCACTTAATATCCGAAAACTAGACACTTTTATATCAAAGCCTTATATGAAAGAAATATTCCCAGTTTCCTTTTACATAAAATTGTTTATTTAATTTTTTCCCATAAACCGTTTGTATAAGTTTTTGGTAAATTTTTGAAATTCATATCAAAGTCGCGTGACTTTTTTCGTCTATAGATGTCCAGATTTTTTTACAAGTTTTATTTTTTATACCCAACCTATTCGAAAATGCACGGGTAACGAAAAAATTTAACACTAGCTTTCCGGTTAATACCCGTAATGTGCTATTAAATAAGCTTGCATGTTTTTAATAACCGTTTTTGTAACTTTTTAGAAAAGGTGGCAACACCATTACGATTTAAAAATTATTATTTTTTTAAATAAACATTTAAGTAACTTAAAATTTTTAGATGGCGTTTGAGTTGGACTTTGAAATATGTATCTCCACCCTGACTTAATCCAACGTAAAATGTAGTTTGTTAGTATTTAGTTGCACTGCAAATTTCAATAATATGAAATGGGAATTTCTACCAAACTCTTATATGTTCATAAAGATTCACATTGCATTAATATTTTCATATGTTCCGCACATTTGCAATATTAAAATTGCGCTCTTTGCAATCAAATGAAGAGCAGCCACACTAAAAACATTTCCATTTGCCATTTTTCACACACACGCACCCCTCGGCATGCACAAAGCGCTAATGCCACATCATGACGCGGCTTAAATAAGCTGTCAAATGTGCCCTTCGCCTTATTGCTTGCAATTTGATTTGAACTATTTAATTTAAAAAAAAGAGAAAAAAAGGCTCAATCTCTGTATGCCCCTAACACACACACACACATATATATATACATACACATCTCTAACGTTTCCTTTCAAGTAATTTTTCGATTACAGCAGCCGATGAAGTATGCATGCAATGAATATAATTTTTGCAATATTTCAACGGAATGGCGCTTGCAAATTGCAAAACGCCTCGACAATTTCTCTTCAACATCGACAGCAATGAAGTTTGCAGGCATCTTGCATGCAGTTGACAGCAGCATTATTACGCTAGGGCAGCAACGAAAACAGCAACAACAGCAGCAGCAAAGTGTAAGTTGTTGGGCACAGGAATTGTCACATACTTACAGGCGCACAGCCTTATGAAGCCAGCCAGGGTCATGAATATGCACTCATACATACTTATGTATATGGACGCATGGAACATATGAGCGCATACATACATACATACAACATTTAAGAAATTGGTTTTAACTAGGTTTGGTATGTAGATGTTGTTGCTGCATAATACCCTTTCTTGCATTTGGCATAGATGGACGCTAATACATACATACTTACACAATTGCTTACCACGCGCGCATATACACTCGAAACGACCTTACAAATCATATTTTGTTGAATTGCTTAACTTTTGCGAATATAGGATATAGTATGTAGTATGTATGTAGCTGCTGCATCGACACTTACCTCCCAATATCCATTTCCGGATGCTGTTGTCACATCACTGTATGCCAACACTGCTGCTGTACGACTACTCCGGAAATCGAATTTAATATTAAATTCTTCGGCGTGATTTATGGGCCACCAAATGTGAGATGTCGCAAAAGGGTACGTTATGGGTATGACGTTGACTTCGTTCTCTTGAAATTCGGCTTCGAGGACACCTGCATACATACATATAAATAGATAGATAGAAGAAATAGCAATAATCATTGAGATATTCACAAATGTTGCGAACGCGCATGTGCGAATGTATTTCAAAAAGTGTAGATTGGAATGATAAGCACATAATTTTTAAAATAACATTGTATATATGTACATTAGGATGTCTCACCAGAAAAAGTTTTTCACCAGAATTATAAAATTTTTTTATAATTTAAGACATCCACCAGAAAAATTCGGAAAAATATTAAGGCTGCATTTCTTTATTCATTCTGAACGTTTGGAATAAACTTTTTTGTTTATTTATTCTTTAGAACGTTCCTGATGATATGTTGACGTATATTTCAAACGCATTCTGTTTATTCCGGCTGTGAAATGGGATTATCCGGAATGTATAAAGAAATGCAGCCTAAGTATTTCGTGTGCTGGACCGATTTAAAAATTCACAAAAAATCTCATGGTTTTGATTCCGTTGATAAAATTTTGCAACCATTTATGCAGATCTTTTAAACTTAAACGCTTTAATTATTTGGCCTTATATTTGGAAAAAATATTTTTAAAAACTACACAATTTTATTTATGAAAAAAAAACAATTTTCTTAAGTTTCTTCAAATGGGTCTATGTAGTTCAAATAATTCTTACAAGTTTTTAGAAATCTTTTAAACAGTCTTAAATAGTAAAGTGTATAATTCCGATGGAAAAACAGTACCCTTTTTTTTTGTCTGGAGGGTGATGCACCCAAATGTACATACCACATTTGTATGTGTTTGTGTACCGCGGCAATATCTGCAATTAAAGTTTGATTTATGTGTCAGTACAGGAAACAGCGGGCGAAATAAGAAAATTGTATGATTGATCTGCAAGTTCCGTTAGCGATTATTAAATGCAATATGTAACACATTTCGTATATTTCATATCGATGGCTGAGTGGAAGATCGACCTATCTCGGCAGCCAGTTCGAAAACATTCTATCTCAAAAAACTTTTCAAGAACGCCCTATTTCAGAATTCGTTTGAAAAACGCCCTATCTCAGCTGCCGATTCAAAAACGCCCTATAACAGCATATTTTCAATACATTTTGAAGTGAGATAGGGCATTTTTGAACCGAATTTTGAGATAGGGTGTTTTTCAATAAAATTCTGAAATAGGGCGTTCTTGAAAAGTTTTTTGAGATAGAGCGTTTTCGAACTGGCAGCCGAGATAGGTCGATCTTCCACTCAGCCATCGATATGCAATAAATAACATCAATCTGCTTTTGCTACGTTTATCTGATATTAGTGTGAATGTGCAAATGTCTCTCAATAACTTTTATCTCACAAACTCTGCAGCAATTTCTCTAGGTGATTGGAAGGCTCAGATCAAAAAAAAAAAAAACAAGCAAAATTAAACTGAAAGTTCCCAAAAAATGGCCAAGCAAATCCTAAAGGCTCCGTTAAAGCCTAGAAAATTCGTAAATAAAATTCTGAAAAATAAAGAAAGAAAGAAATGCCGAAAAAAAAGTTATCAAAAAATAGCAACATCCGAAAACCTCGACAAAGTCATGACTAATTTCCGAAGGTCTCCAAAAAATCTACCCAAAATTCCAGAGGAAATCTTGACAATATCTCAAACTATTCGTGGAAAAATTCAGAAAATTTTTCAAAGGAATTCCGAGAAATTTTGCAAAAACTAACGAAATTATCTGAAAGAAATTGGTGGGGAAAAAATGTGAATGCTCCCGAAAAACTCAAAGCATCTCCAAACCAACCCCGCGAAAATTCCAAATAATCTCGAAAATGTCACAAATAAACTTCAGAAGGTTTCAAAATCTTCCTACAAAATTCCGAAATGCGCGAAAAAATACCCCAGATAAAAATAACAAATTCCCAACTTTCCATAAATAAAAAAAAACCAAAAACAATTGTGGAAATCCCAGAAGAATCTCCAAATT
>NW_016166374.1:5197-24524 GCF_001687245.7 Rhagoletis zephyria | reverse complement strand
ATTTATTATATTTTAAGACGTCCACCAAAATATTTCGGAAAAATATTAAGATTTAAGCGAGCTGGACCGTTTTGAAAATACCTCCAAAAATTAAGTTTTTTGTGAATAAAAATAGTTTCTTAAAGAACTTTTTGAAAAAAGTCCCCTCAGATGACAAATTAGATTAAGCTTAAAAAATCTGCATAAAAATATTTGAAAATATTTTCAACGGAATCGTAAGAATGAGATTTTTGATGCTGTTTTTTTTACTTTTTTCATAGATTGGTTTACGAAAAACTTGAATAACTGGGCCAAAAATGTTCTGATTTAGACTTATGGGATCGCAGTAGAAAGGTATTTTCACACTGTTTTTATTACTGGCAAAAAAAAACGTCATTCGTGTCCCATCTTGTTTTTTCGAATACCAACACATCTTAGTTCCACTTTAAATGACGTTCGTTCATCCTACCTTTCTCTTCCATCCTTTGAATGAGTTTATTAGCAAAGAAATTAAAAGGGTGAGAAAATACCTTTCCAATGACACCTCTTAAGTCTAAATCGGAAGAGTTCAGGTTCAGTTATTCAAGTTTTTCTTATACCAATCTTTGAAAAAAGTTGAAAAAAATCCCGTTAATTTTTGGCAATTTTTTTTGCTGGCAGTGTTCTCCATAAAAATACTTTTTGTGAGCTGTCTGCAAATGTTTTTTAAAGTTGGCTGTCGCTTCACCTGAACATTTGAAAAGAAATTCCATAGAATCGGCAAAGAATCGGCGAAAAAAGGCCGATGCTCAATTTTGTGCCGATACTAGCCGATGCCGATGCCGATTAATCGGTCGGACTCTAGTTATAATAACTAGCCTGTAGTTATACTCACTTATTTTTTATTGAGCCTTTTTTCAGCAGAGCTATTAAAGGACTGAGAAAGCGCTTAGATTTATTGAAATAAATTCTGTTAACGAAAATTATCAAGTTAGCGAAATTTATCGAATCATCAAAGTTTCTGATTAGCGAAATTTATCGGTTTATCCATGTTTATCCATTGTTGATCAATGTTTATTGAGTTGTCGAAATTTACGGATCCTTCAAAGTCCTTCAAAGATATAAAAAATTGAAGTCACGTTTTAGCTCCAAACCAGAAAATTTTCCGGTAATTAATTTTGTACATATTAATATTGTAATATTAATTTGAGTTAAATGACGTGCTAAGGTAGAAACCTTTCCAAGGGCCTTAAAGAACTAGAAGAACGGTCGAAGTTCGACCGTAACTGGCACTCCTAGTTTCATATTATTTCACTATGTGTGTGGCGAGAATTTATTAACACTTTTATTTACTTTATATGTAGTTTTTTAGCGATGCAAACGATACCTAGACTGGTTCTTTTCGCCGTAAAGAGGCATGTAAACACAACGTTCAACTTAGAGGAGTTAAAAGGGGTTTAATCCTAAATATGCTTTCAAAGCCAAGCTCTATTAATATATTTTTAACATATTTATGAGAGGAAAGTCGTAATGAAACAAGCCTATAACAGTTTTATATCTGCCTTTTTGGGTACGAAATTAGAGAAAGGGTTAAAGCGAACTTTACCCGCATATTTCCACCCTTGAGAACACTGACTAGTTAACTTAGGCACCAAAAAAATATCCAGCACAGTTTTTTTTTTTTAATTTAAAGCGACCTAGTCGGACCGTATAGAATGTGCTTCCGAAAAGAATGCCATTTTAGGTACTAATTTCTTCATAAGAAATTGGTGGTACATTTAATTTCTGTATGAAAAAAAATCTGCAGGTCATAAAAACTGCTTGGACTGCAACACAAGTGCGAACGAGGATAAAAAACTCTACAAAACTCCAAACCAACAACTTAATTTTATCAACCTAGTCTAGTACCAGGTTTATGGTATCAAAACGGCACTTATTCTCATAACACTAAACTTTTTTACCCCTTTTCTCTTATTTTGTGAAAACCTAGACATCAAAATATTACACAAACATTTTGCACGTGATTTGTTTATTACGAAAATGTAAAAATAGAAATAAAAAGGTAAAGTAAAATATTTCAGTAGGTATACAAGTACAACTTAAATATAAAACCAAGCGTACATTTCGTAAAGAATAAATCATTCTTAAATAAAGGACGCTGCATTTGAATTTGCATAACTGGAACATCCAAAAAAAATAAATATATATTTTATACAAATTTTGATGGTCAAGTCAAATATTCCAGACTTTCGTCTTTGGATACCTTTTTATCTTAAGCAAATAGCCCTTAAAAATTTTGATGTATTGTAGTAATATGAGTACAATAATTTCTTTGATAAAAAAGGAATTTAAACATTATTCTTAAACTAAATATTTTGTTAAATCAAGTATTCAAATCTGGGTTTACAACTTCAAATCAACGCACTAAAATTCCCATATTTGCTTGAAATTTTGAATTACTTGGCTGAAAATAAACAAATAGAAAGGATTACGAATATATTTATGTTAAAGTTTACAAGCTAAACAATTCAATCTAAAAAAGAATAAGGCCTTATTCGCACGTGATGACTACTGTCATACCTATTTCGCCTAAAAGTGTGCGGCGAAAATTGCTTTTAATCGCATAAAAAATACTTTTCGGACACCAGCGTGGGAGTAGGGCTGAAAGTTATAGGTGATGCGCTTACATATTTTAGCGGAACGTTTGCATCCGCTTGCACTCCTCTATGAGGTACTTAAAATCGTCATTACTCTGCAAAGTTTCCGGGTTTCCGATCATTATAAGCAACGATTGAGCTCGAGACAATATTACATTTAAACGCTGAAATAAGTAGTATTAAATATATCCATTAGAATGTGATTGATGTTCTGAGATTATGTGAAGCATGATTGTGCGTACGAGTTCTTCTAAGCATTTTAAAGCTTTCCGTAGATTTTTTATGCGTAAAGCTTTCTCTGGTCGTCTCTGTTGTAAAAAGTTAAAGACTTCTTGTACGCAAAAAAACTGATTTTTTTTACGTCAGAGATGACCAGAGGGAGCTTTAGCACTGTATGAGCTTATCTTACTCTCTACCCATCCGTATAAAATAGTTAGAAAGCTTTAAAAAGATCTTGTTTGGAGTAAAATCACTCTGATCGCCGCTGATATTAAAGGTATGTACAAAATCAACAACGTAGGTACCTGTGGATCCGTTACGAAACCCAAATTACAATTTGATTTCACAAACGAAACAATAATAATTGGTTTCTCGCGCCCTTGAAATAATTCAACTGTACCCACTTCGATGTCTTCCAAATTGCATTTACGCAATTCTCCCTTAATTTTAGCACACTGTAATTTATATGGTGAAATAATGCCGATTTTCTTAAAATCCACATGTTCTAGCAATTTTTTGGTAACACAAATGACTTTATCCACTTCAGCTTGATTGTAAGAGCTTTGCGATGACTTTGATTTGCCTAGTTGGCCACGCACAGCTTCGAAAATAATGGGGAAGCCTTTATTTTTGAGCATATCGAGCTGATTCCATCTTAATAGTCCATCTGGAAGTGAGAGGAAAATAATTTGGAGTACTGTGTGTGCATTAGGGTGGTACAAAAAAAAAGTAAATTCGGAATTTTAATGCTCTCACCCTCAAGGATTGTTTTATACCGAAAAAATATACCCGTTTTTTATTTAATCAAAAAATATTTATAGGTCGCTTAAAGCGCTAAAAGTTTTCCNTATAATTATTGGTTTTTCGCGCCCTTGAAATAATTCAACTGTACCCACATCGATGTCTTCCAAATTGCATTTACGCAATTCTCCCCTAATTTTAGTACACTGTAATTTATATGGTGAAATAATGCCGATTTTCTTAAAATCCACATGTTCTAGCAATTTTTTGGTAACACAAATAACTTTATCCACTTCAGCTTGATTGTAAGAGCTTTGCGATGACTTTGATTTGCCTAGTTGGCCACGCACAGCTTCGAAAATAATGGGGAAGCTTTTATTTTTGAGCATATCGAGCTGATTCCATCTTAATAGTCCATCTGGAAGTGAGAGGGAAGTAGTTTAGAGTACTGTATGTGCATTAGGGTGGTACACAAAAAAAGTAAATTCGGAATTTTAATGCCCTCACCCCCAAGGATTGTTTTATACCGAAAAAATATACCCGTTTTTTTATCAAAAAATATTAATAGGTCGCTTAAAGCGCTAAAACTTTTCCATGGGGGATAAACAATTTTTCATAGGAATGGTATAGAATTCTTGAAAATCGATAGGGCTGTTCAGGATCTTGTGCATATAATCTTTCATTTGCATATTTCGGTGCAAAAACCCAAAAAATGCAAAAGGGGACCCATACATTCCCCATCAAAGCGCCCAAAGTTTACCTTGTAAAATGCATGGAAAACCTTGCGTGCTTTGANCTTTATTTTTGAGCATATCGAGCTCATTCCATCTTAATAGTCCATCTGGAAGTGAGAGGAAAATAATTTGGAGTACTGTGTGTGCATTAGGGTGGTACAAAAAAAAAGTAAATTCGGAATTTTAATGCTCTCACCCTCAAGGATTGTTTTATACCGAAAAAATATACCCGTTTTTTATTTAATCAAAAAATATTTATAGGTCGCTTAAAGCGCTAAAAGTTTTCCATGTGGGAAAAACAATTTTTCGTAGGAATGGTATAGAATTCTTGAAAATCGATTGGGCTGTTCAGGATCTTGTGCATATAATCTTTCATTTGCCTATTTCGATGCAAAAACCCAAAAAAATGCAAAAGGGGACCCATACATTCCCCATCAAAGCGACCAAAGTTTACCTTGTAAAATGCATGGAAAACCTTGCGCGCTTTGAGCGACCTCTAAATATTTTTTGCTTTTGAAATAAAAAATAGGGGTATATTTTTTCGGTATAGAAGAACCGTATTTGCTATGGAATGAATAATTGAAAAATCTTAAAAATTAATAAATAAACATAAGTGGCAAAAAATAATATTTTGAACTTGGTCCAAAACGATATGTCCATCACTGTATATTTTACTACATCCATAAATAGACAGCGGCAAATAAATGGCTATCTAGATTAATACAAATAATGTAACTATAAAATCTTTGTTGTTTCAACGGTTGCCTCGCGCGAAGTCAGCATTATACATTTGCAAATAAAGTCGGCTTCATACCTTTTTTCACTTCTGCAATCAGCTCGTCTTTGTAGTACAAATGATTAAACAAACGCAATATTTCCGGATGTGATCGATAGTTGCGACGTAAACGTGTCTGCAAAGTGCTGTCATAGGTGCCATCCTCTTTCACCGCATAACATTCGCGTTTGACCAAGCGTTCCATCAGCGAGTGCTTAAGACCAAATTCGGCGGCAACTTGTGACATGATCACCGGCCCCAATTGCTTTGTATCTCCCGACATTATTACGCGACAATTTTTCGTATTGGCACTCGTTATGGCCACCAGTGTTTCCGGTTCCGTAATGGCGCCCGCCTCGTCTATGAAAATATGTGTAAATGGCCAATCGCCGATGATGCCGCTACGCAATCGCCCCATAGTGCAGAGTGTTACCACAATAATGTTGTATTTCTGAAGTACTTCCACCGAGGGCGTTACAATTTCGCGTCTAATAAAATTTGCATATTTCTTAAGCAAATCATCTCTATCGCTACATGATTTCGCGAAAACGCGCAATATATTTTTAGGTTTTTTGAATTTGCCATATAGGCCCTTTTGTCCATTACGCTCGCGTGATAATTCAATAAGCTTTGAATGATTCTCAAAATATTCACATATTTTTAGCGCAACTGTATCGCACGCCGAATTTGAGCCAGCTGTAATTAAGATGCGACATGTGGGTTGGCGTATGTAAAGCTGTAAAATGGCTTCGACAATCGTTGTTGTTTTACCAGTGCCTATATAAATAGATAAGAAAAAAGGGTAAAAAAGGGTACTCGATGTTACTGTATTGGGTTTGTAATATTCCTTGAGCTTATAATATTTGTTAAAATGACACTCCAAAGTCGAGTTGAAACTCCACCACAGGTTTTTCAGGCGCTCAAGACGTAATACATATATGTAAAACTTTCAGCTAAATTGAGCGCTGAAAGCTTGAAAAGCTAACTGTTTGACTTTATTTGACAAATAACTTCGGATTTTCCAGTTTATTTTTAGTTCAAGCGATTCACCTAGTAAAATTTCAATCTTTTTACTTACCTGGTGGTCCCACCACTATATATGGTGCATAACGATTTGCACCGGCCACAATTCGCTTCACGGCTTGCAACTGTTCGGGATTAGTACAAATCTGCTTATTGATAATTTCCAAACTGAAACAGAAGGCACATAAATCAGCAGGTTTAATAGAATTATTTTACACTAGCCGATTATAGTGGTCCGCGGCTTCGTAACGGACATTTCGTTTTCCTTAAAGGTGTCACCAGATAAAAAGCCCTTTCTGCGTCGCAGGCATGCTTTTGACTGACAAGATGCACAGAACATGGCGAGCCGGCACAATGAAGGCGTTGCCGCAAACAAAGCGGTTCAATTTGATTGGCCAAAAATCAGCTGGTTTAAATTCGTTCCATCTATCGTTGTTTTTCCGCATTGGGGTGCGTCAAAAGTAGAGTTCTATTCAAAATTACAGAGTTAACTTAGATGCCAGTCATACACAGGGCCAGCATAGACAGGGGCCAGGACTATGCATTGGGTGTCATGAGAGCTCAGAACGAGAGCCTCGACATCACTCTGGAGAGTCATGGAGGCAAAAGTTGAGGGCAGCTACCTACGGCAGAATGTGGCTGTCGATGAAGACTCCTTCGGCAGTATAAGAAGGCAAACTACGGAAGCGATATAGTGAAGGTTGTCGACAAGCACCGAGTGGAAGGGCAATCGATCTCCGCGGCTATCACCGCGACGACAGAGACACCTGGACGAGCAGCTCAACAAAACGTGTCCTCCACTAGGGAGCTGGCGGAAGGCTTGAACCTTCACAGCCCTGGAAGAGAAACGGAGGACCTAACGCTCTTAGAGGTAGACGAGCCGATGGTCCAGAGAAAGAAATGATGACAACACCACGCCCCAGGATCGCCCAGATTAACCTCCATCACGCGTTAGCTGCATCTGCAGTTATCGCAAGAAAGTTTACTTCGGCGGATCTGGGCATTGTCTTAGTCCAAGAGCCGTGAGTGCACAAAGGTCAGGTGAAGGGCCTGACGGAGAAATCTATTAAGAGTCTCTAACTAGAGATCTGGTGGCGATACAATTAACTATGAATCTCCACGGACAGACCAGAGAAGTAATATTTGCTTCGGCCTACTTCGCAGAGGATGCCGCCGTACCACCGGAGGAAATCAGAGGACTAGTAGAGTACAGTGAGAAGCTGCGCCTCCCATTGGTCATTGGATGTGATGCCAACGCACATAGCGTTCATTGGGGCAGCACTGACACCAATAAAAAAGGACTGCTAACAGGTCACTGCAGGCTGCGGGTCCATATGCATACCCTAGGGATTAGCGCAGACGATTCCTGCCGCTACTGCGACAGGGAACCAGAAACCTCCCAGCATATCCTCTTAGAATGTGACGCGGTGTCGAGAAAAAGGCAAACACACCTGGGAAAGCTGTGGCCGGAAGCTTCAGACATTCACTCTCTACAGCCCTCGAAACTGCTCGGTTCCATCAGAGCATTAGGGCTGGATCAAGTGTTGTGATGAGCTCTGAGGGCACAATATACCTAAGGTCGCAGTGCACATCCTCTAACAAATCTATCTATCTAGATGCCAGTCAAAAGCATACCTGTGACGCAGAAAAGAATTTCTGTCTGGTGGGGCCTTAAACGAGTTGATCCAGATAAATGCTGCCGTCTGTCTATGCTAAGCTACATACCTCGTAACTTCGATTGGCTTCGGGTTATTCACATCTTTGGTTGGAAAGATGTACGCAAGCCTATCGGCATCCAATATTCCCAAGGCATGATGTTGCACTCGAATATTGTAACGATTCGGACGAAAAATTATATTATACCTCGTATTTAAATTGAATGCCCAATTATTTATGCTTAAAACATCATCGTCGTCGTTACACATTTTTACATATGCCGTCCTATTTTTAAGCTGCTCCAGCGTTCTCACGTGGCGTAACTTTTCTCTTGACGCCTTAAATCTATCCTCATGCGGATGAATCATAAGCAAATCAATTGGATACCTAGTGCACATTTCTGCACTATGGGGTGGTACAAAAACAACTTCATCTGCCTTACAGCTGAGTACATTTTCGATATTGACATTTTTTGTTGTATTTATCTACATACATTATTATTTAAGAATGAATAGCAAAAAAAATGGCGTCGTAAGTCTTAAATTTTTTTATGTAAATAAATGATTAAAATGGTTTTGGGGGATTCGTTGTGTGTGATAAGAGCTAATTCTATCAGTTCAAAAACATTTCGGTGTAGTTAGAAATTCTTAAAAACCATTTTAATCGTTATTTAACATAGGCAAATTTTAAAATTTATGTACATATGTATGTATGTACAAGTGCACTTATGTACCTCAAATTCAAGACNCATTTCTGCACTATGGGGTGGTACAAAAACAACTTCATCTGCCTTACAGCTGAGCACATTTTCGATATTGAAATTTTTTGTTGTATTTATCTACAGACATTATTATTTAAGAATGAATAGTAGAAAAAAACAGAAAATATTTAGAGGATTCACAAGGCGTGTTAGGCGACATAAGTCTTAAATTTTTTTATGTAAATAAATGATTAAAATGGTTTTGAGGGATTCGTTGTGTATGATAAGAGCTAATTCTATCAGTTCAAAAACATTTCGGTGTCGTTAGAAATTCTTTAAAACCATTTTAATCGTTATTTAACATAGGCAAATTTTAAAATTTATGTACATATGTATGTATGTACAAGTGCACTTATGTACCTCAAATTCAAGACGATCGTAACGAGATTTAGTTACTAAAACATTTTTTAGGTATAAGCTGCAGTAAGGCTTCATAGTATGGGCATCTTCTATTTCCAGCAGCAGTCCCAGTATTTCAGCTATGTTGCTAGGCTGAAGCTGTCGACAACGTGAATATTCCCTGCAGTTGCATTTATTTAAAATTGATTTCTTTAATGTTTTTTGTTTTTTTAACAAATTTTATTTATTTGTTAGTTCTTGTGCAACTTACTGCATTACTAAATTTCCTTGAACCAGAGATTCCACAGAGAATTTTTGAGATTGAGCCCGTTTTATTTTATCGCAAGGGTAGTATTGATCCAAGTGCAGTTCCTCTTTGAATTCCCTACAGAACATACGATTCGTGGATTTGTACATATACATACATATGCATGAATAAAACGTGAGATTCTTTTCGAAGTTACAGTTTGCGAACTCATACTAATATTTACCCAAATTCTGACCATTCATTATCAGAGCTTTCTTCGAGGTTTAACCTCCCTAGTAGTTCAGTTAAGGAATTTCTGGGTGCTTCCTGAAAGTAATGAACAATTTGGTTTTAGTATACGCTGAATTTAAGACTTTTTAATGCATCGCAATCCTTTAAATAACTGTTTGAATATTCCGTTAGTTTATTTTCAGATACACCTCCATGCCTAAATTTATGTATACCTAANATTAACAAATTGTATTTATTTATTAGTTCTTGTGCAACTTACTGCATTACTAAATTTCCTTGAACCACAGATTCCACAGAGAACTTTTGAGATTGAGCCCGTTTTATTTTATCGCAAGGGTAGTATTGATCCAAGTGCAGTTCCTCTTTGAATTCCCTACAGCACATACGATTCGTGGATTTGTACATATACATACATATGTATGAATAAAACGTGAGATTCTTTTCGAAGTTACAGTTTGCGAACTCATACTAATATTTACCCAAATTCTGACCATTCATTATCAGAGCTTTCTTCGAGGTTTAACCTCCCTAGTAGTTCAGTTAAGGAATTTCTGGGTGCTTCCTGAAAGTAATGAACAATTTGGTTTTAGTATACGCTGAATTTAAGACTTTTTAATGCATCGCAATCCTTTAAATAACTGTTTGAATATTCCGTTAGTTTATTTTCAGATACACCTCCATGCCTAAATTTATGTATACCTAAAAAATACCGAATTTATTAAAATCTGAGCCTAATTAAAATCTGGCAATTTTTTTGCAATAAGAAATGTACAAGAATATTTTATCATTTAAAATTCGACCTAAGTTTTTAGTAATTTAAAGGCTAGATATAAGTTTTGGCCATTTAAAAATTGGGCATCAAGTTTTTTCGCAATGAAAAAACTGGGCACACATTGTTGGTCAATTAAAAACTGGATATGAATAGTATAAGGTTTCGATACTTAAAAAAATGTATAATGAATTTTCTGTAATTTGAAAAATGGGCACTTGTACATTGTTCGTAGTTGAAGAACTGAGCATACTTTGTTTTGGTAGTGTAAAATTTGGCCATCATTTTTGTTCTTATAAAAACTGGTAATTGGAAAATTGGACATATTTTTTTATCATGTAAAAACGAAAATTTGTTGTCTATTTTAAAACTGGGCATAATTTTTTGTAGGTTTATATAACAATGGACATACATTTATGGTCATTAGAAAATTGCACATATGAACCTTTTTGATCATTTAAAAATTGGGCCCAAATTTCGGAAATTTAAAAACTACAAATCGGCGGTACTTTGGCAAAACATGGTATCTCAAAACTTTGGAACTGTGCATAATTTGTGGCCATTTAAAAGTAGACTCATAAAATTGGCACTGAAAAGGTGGATTACATATTATGTCCTTAAAAAGTGAGCATTCAAGAACACCCTATTTCAGAATTCGTTTCAAAGACGCCCTATCTCGGCTGCCGATTCAAAAACGCCCTATATCAGCATATTTTCAATACATTTTGAAGTGAGATAGGGCGTTTTTGAACCGAATTTTGAGATAGGGTGTTTTTCAATTAAATTCTGAAATAGGGCGTTCTTGAAAAGTTTTTTGAGATAGAGCGTTTTCGAACTGGCTGCCGAGATAGGTCGATCTTCCACTCAGCCATCGATATATATACAAGTAATCTTTAAGCTAGAAACAAAACCGACCTCAATTCTCATATAAAAATTTAGGAGTACCGTTAGTTTTTTCATGATCCAATGATCGGATCTAAACCAGATTAGTATGGGTCACCTCTGAGACACTACCTTTCCGATGCAAAAAGAATTTTTGATATCGGTTGACGTGGTCCAAAGTTATGCGGTAACATATGTACATAAAAAAATATATATATATTCCGATGAATTGATAACCTCCTCCTTTTTTTTAAGGTTAGTTAATTACTAATGTAAAAGAAAAACAAACATACGTATTTCGCTGTTAAATATGTTGGTATGCCAAAAAACAATGAGCTTTCACCGGAACTATCTTCCACCGGTAATGGGTTTGGAGGGGTCTGTTTTCTTCTGAAAAGTATTTATTATCAAAATATATTTCATAAATGGCTTAATAAATTTATCTTAGGGTCATTTTAGCGAAGACGATACAACAGGTTAACATAGATCGATTTTTATCGATTTGGTTTCCACTATTTTCTCAATTTTTATTGATATAAACGCAACCGTAGTGTGGGAGTCTCTCATATAGTATTTTCACATCAAGTTCTCCAGGCAATGCTCGTGTATTTAAGTTGCCAACGCAAATAATAATTATCCAAAGAGAAAGTACCCCTCATGGACTTTAAAACAGTGTTGAGTTATTACAAAAATAGATTTACATTTGGAGAGAAGTTTTCAGATTTCAAAGAAATGCCTATTGGATGTCCCACCCGTCACAGCCAAATTTTTTTTCTAACCTAACTTTGAAAATGCGAAAGCTTCCCTTGTTTAAATAAGGTAATTTTATTAAAAGTATAATAAATATTGATATGAAACAAGTAGAGCTCATTTTTATCAGGAACTTTGCATCCTCAATACAGACTTGTCCCAACCGTCACAAAATACTGTCCCACCCAAGCTAAAGGAGTTTTTTTTTTGAATTGTCAAATATGATAATGCGCTTGGAACGAAATATTTATAGTTTGCCTAAAATTGGGAAACGAATCTATCAACTGAGAGAGGCGGTGTCATCGTTGTCCTACCCGAAACTTTTGGAAAATGTCAACTTTCTGTGTAAATTATATAATTAAGTTTTATACTTTATAAGTAATAATCTGATATCTAACTTCAAGTGTTAAGATTTTGAGATTTATCCAGGAAATTACTTAAAGTTTGGGCAAAAACGGGTTAAAATGTCCCACCCGTCACGTTGGAATGCCCCATATATACCTTGTTTTGTTGCATTGGGACACATACATCCCTGCAGTGTGGTAGTGTGGGATGTAATTGTCCCAGCAGTTTTCTATCAAAAAAATTTAGTTTTTGTTATTGAAATAATTTTATGATGAATCGACCACTGACTAACGAAGAAATTGCGGACGAGCTTGATAATTCATCTGATATGGAGGTGGATCCTTTCCACGACAATGACGATAGCCGTGACACAGATTATAAAGCCTCTGATGCCTCCATATCTTCTGAAGTAGATAGCACGGATTCCTCATATGATGAAGATATCCAGATGCTTGAAAATGTACAAACGGTAAATGAAGATAGTGATAACAACTCTGAAGATGCAAATTTCACTGATACAGCTCCTGTACAATCAACAAGCAATAGTAAGTTTATTTGGCACGGCGGTATTGATAATTTTTCCCCAAAAATGTCACTGCCTCAAGAGGACAAGCCAATTATAATGGTTAACCTGACCAGAGGTTCCACCAATCTTGATTGTTTTTATAAACTTTTTCCAAAGAGTCTCATAATGAAGATAAGTCATTATACAAATATGCGCCTACAGAAGCTCAATAATGCAAAGATGACATCACCAGGAGAAATAAAAATTATTCTGGGCTGTTTATTGATAATCTCATATAATCGTGTACCACGAATACATCAGTATTGGTCTCGCAACAAATCCCTCCGGAACGCAGTAATATCAGAATGCATTTCCTGAGATCGTTTTATGCTACTGATATCAACTAAAAATCATTGATATCGGACTAAAATCATTTGCCAGCAATGTCAAGTAGCTTTATGTATTGATTGTTTTACACCATTCCATACATAATGTAACAGTTTCGATAAAAATAAATATTTTTTACTCTTGAATACCTAAATTTGTGTTCTGATTATTTACTGCTGGGATATATTTATCCCATAACTATACTACTGCTGGGATATATGTGTCCCAAGGCATTTTTTCAAAAACTATATTTTCTAAAAGTCTGAAATTATGTAAATATGTTCCTTTACTTATTTACAGCCCATTTAGTTCAATTATACAGAAATATCTTCACTGGCCAAAAGTCGTATTGAAAGGGTTAAGGCAGTACGCAGTTCTTAAGAAATTTACTACGCTTTCTACTACGGTTTTCTAAAGTTTTTTGTGAAAAAAGAGCACAAGGCAACCCAGGCTTGCAACAGAAATATATGCCCGTTCCATTATTTCTTGAGGAAAGAGTGAGGCAACAGGCTGTGAGGTATCAAAAATGTCAAAATTCCTTGGACACACACGCGAAATAATGGCAATTTTTTCTTGACCGTTTTCTTGACACCCGATTTACATGATTCAAGTACTTGAAAGCAATTCTTGCTCATTCTCTTTTGTGTTTTCTATTTGCTTTTACACGTTTCAATTCTGTTGAATTCAAGTTTTTGGTTCATTAAATGGGAAGCAACGAAAATGCCAAAAGCAAAGCAAGAAAGTTGAAACGACTTGACGGTACAGACGCATGTGTACTCGTCCCTTTTCTTCTCACCCCCTCTCTTCCACATGCGAGCAAAATTGAATTCAATACTTGAACTGTGTAAAAGCAGTCTGAGAGCTGCATACAGGGCTAAAATGTGGTAGATTTTAAGCTAACGGTGGAAGATGTAGTAGAAACGTAATTTAGCAAAAAAGTAGTAGATCTAACACAAAAGTGGTATAGTCCACACACTGGGTACGGGAGTTCTTCTTACTTATGGTCTGATTATGCATACTTCGCATAAACTTCAAACTGTAATTTCGTATGTACTTTGTATGTATTCCATTACCCAAATTAGCAGAACTTTTAAAAACTTAGCGATCTGTTGAGTTTAGATTTTGCTTCACATTTTCTTAAGTTACACTTTTAGGGCACTGGTACAAATGGTTGTGCGAAGTTATGCGAAGTATGCATAATCAGACCCTTACACCGGACAGTACTGTCATGACCACGGAACGGATTTTTAGGACCTAAAACCCTATAAAAAAGGCAAAATAAAATAACGAAATAGGCTGGAAAAGGCAAAATAAAATAGCGAAAAAGGCACTAGGTATTGCAAAAAAGGCAAAACAAAATAACGAAAAAGGCAGGAAAAGGCACTAGGTATTGCAAAAAAAGCAAAATAAGGCACTAAAAAAGACAAAAAATACGAAGGACAATCAAAAAATACATTTATTTTAGAAATGTTTATATTACAAGTAAAACGAGAAAAACTATCAACTAGTTTCATTATATGAAAAATTTGTACTTTGAATCTTTGACTATTTTATCCTTTCGAGTTTCTAACTCATAACACTTTAATCTGTATAGTTGTAGTAACATCAAACCACAAGATGCATTTTGAGGTTTTCTGGCAGCATTTTCATTCGATTTTCGCGAAGAAAAGCCTTGAATGTACTAAATGTGCGCTCGACGTAATTTGATACAAGTGGAGCCCAATTTAAATATGGAACGTTTGAAACGTTCATATTATCAGGCATAAGGGCGTTTTCCTCGCCCTTTACAATTTTATCCACACCCCTTATTGTCTCCAAGCCTACGTTAGCTCAGAAAACGGCTTTGAATTTTTCCAGCACCAAGTTGGCAAGAGGTCCCTGCGCTTCTATAAGCCGCATCGGCATGTGTATATTTTCTAATCTTTAAAAAAAATTGTAAACGCTATAATCACTTTTTTAAAGGTAGAAAAGGCAAAAAAGGCAAATATCTTAAAAAAGGCAAAAAAAGGCAACATCAAATGTGTATATATGGAATCAGGGAAAGCTAAATCGTAGACATTCTTAATAGAATATACTCTATCTCTTTAGCAGAAAAAAGGCAATTTCCATAAAATCCGTTCCCTGGTCATGACAATAGCAATACATGCACACTTTTTCACTAATATGTACATGCATACTTTTCCATTGGAACAATTTTGAAAACTAATACGTATATCTTCATTGTCATGACAGCATTATCCAATGTAAACGCGCCGTAAATCGTGGAAGATCTCGTTTTCGTGTCGTTCGTGACAGGGACCGTAACAGTTACAACTTTTATTAAAAAAATCACTCTTTAACAATTATTTTTTGACTTTTATTTAATTACTCTTTAAATAACCGTTATTTCTGACTTGTATTTTATAAATCGAAAATAACAATTATTTTTGATTTTTATTTAAATAATCTGCAAATAACAGTTATTTTTGATTTTTAAATTATATGTCTTAAATAACAGTTATCGAAGACTTTTATTTATAAAAGTCATAAATAAAAATCAGTCACTAATCTTTATTTTTTCAATCATACTTATAAAAGCCATTTGAATAAGTCGTAGTAAACTTTTGTTTTCCAACACCTTCTTAACTGCGAAAAATGTTAATGACTTTTATACGATTGATTTAAAAAATAAAAGTCGGTCACTGATTTATATTAATGACTTTTAAAAGTAAAAGTCACTGACTGATTTTTATTGATGACTTTTATAAATAAAACTCTTCAATAACTGTTATCTAAGCCATATAATATAAAAATCCAAAATAATTGTTATTTTTGGATTTATAATATAAAAATCAAATATTGTTTTTTTTTTAAATTTTGCATACAAATTGCAAATAAAAAGTTATTTTCAAATTTGAGTCTCGGTGCAAAACGAAATCGATTGGTATGTTTCACTTAGTAGTAGAACATTTCCTTCATAGTGAATTTTTCCATGACAGTTTTCATCAATAACTGTTATGTTCGGTCCCTGGTTCGTGATAAAACTGTGAAAGAAAAAAATTTCCGTGGAAACCACGTCTTTACGATTATGAAGCGAGTCGCTGCCGTGATTATAAAAGAATATTCTCGTCGTAATTTTTATTTTCTATTTTAAACCAAGGAAAATATATTTGTTGTCGCCTATGTTTCTATATCTGCTTAAAAGAGTCAGGAAACGACCTTAGGATGTTGTACCGCCGAACATTTTTCAAAATGCTGGCTGGGTTACAATTCGTTTGTGGCTAGTATTAAATTTCTATGTAAATTGTGTTGCTTGCAAATCGGTGATTCCCCTTAAAAGTAAATTTTAAGTACATACATATGTATATATGTATGACTGCTTTTACACAGTTCAAGTATTGAATTCAATTCTGCTCGCATGTGGAAGAGAGCGGGTGAGAAGAAAAGGGACGAGTACACATGCGTCTGTACCGTTAAGCAGTGATCGGACTTCAAAAAAAAATTGTGTGATAGAATCTAAAAAACCTAAAAAAAAAATAATTTTAGCATAATAAAGTGCAAGATTGAAGTTGCTAAAAATTGCGTTGAGTTTTGGCAATTTTTTTTTCTTGATGTGTAAGCAGTTCCTTCCATATCAAGATATTTTTCGAACATAGTTTGAAAGATTTCTGCAACCTTACGGAGTGCTGCCAGCTTTTCTTTTTATCACATCACGATGTAGCGAACAAATGTGGCACGTTCCAGAAACCACTATTTGGGATTTGCCGATTTTGACAATTCTCAAGTAAAAGTAAACAACGCTTTAGAAACTTTAGATGCACTGAAATTTGCTACTTTCACAAAAATCGCCGTTTTTTAACATTTTCGCTGTTAATTCTTTTTTATAAATCATATATTTTGCAATTTAACACAATAATACCACGTTTCCTGTCGAAAAATTGAATATTGAGAAAATTTTCTTTTTTACGGTTTATTTTATTCTCCCATTCTGCCCGTTGTTAGTGTTTAGCATGATAAAAACATAACAAGGTAAAACCATTGAGAGGCAGGCTGACGTTTGCCAACAATATAATTTTAAAATCAAAACTCAAACTCACACACACATTCTCATTTTCAATCTCAAACAACAACAATTGTGAACAATTTAATTTTTTTATTTTCAATTTTATGATTTTAAAATGTTGGCAAACGTCAGAAAAAAATCATGGCCGACGAATTGAGAGAATGAATTTACCTTGTAATGTTTTTATCATGGTGTTTAGTGTTGGGCAATTTTTTCTCTTAAAATTAAGAAAATTATCTCGAGCAAAAATAAAAGTACTCAAAAACGCGAATATGTGGTAGTTTTCAGACCTTGTGTGGTAGATGCTCAAAAAATTGGTAGATCTACCACAATGTGGTAGAAGTCCGATCACTGCCGTCAAGTCGTTTCAACTTTCTTGCTTTGCTTTTGGCATTTTCGTTGCTTCCCATTTAAAGAACCAAAAACTTGAATTCAACAGAATTGAAACGTGTAAAAGCAAATAGAAAACACAAAAGAGAATGAGCAAGCATTGCATTCAAGTACTTGACTCATGTAAATCGGGTGTATGAGCATTAGAGTGCCCATTAAATATACATACATAAGGGGTATTCTCTGAGTCTTGCAAAGCCCTTGCAAGGTGCACGGATTGCACGGTTTGCAAAGCTGTCCCATACGAAAACCGGTTTTTACCGTGCAATCTGTGCACCGTGCAAGGGCTTTGCAAGACTCAGAGAATACCCCTATAGTCTATGGAATGTGCAAATGTTTTTTTCACTCTCCGTCTAATTTCGGACAGATCACGTCACAAAAATAAGATATGCGTCAAAAAAATAATTCTCTCTAGTGGAAAATAGTCATCAAAAAGTGGTCTGAAAACGGTCAAATTAATTATCGTTCTGTAACTCTGAAACTAACAATTTTAGACGATTAGTGTTAATAGATATTTTTTGTTAGTTAGAATCCACTGAGGAATATTTCCTTCATATATATTTTTGACGTCCAAGCAAGTTTTGAAGTTTATCTAGCACGACTATTTTCCACTAGAGAGATTTTTTTTTTGATGCAATCTTATTTTTAAAACGACACCTATT
Source organism: Rhagoletis zephyria (assembly GCF_001687245.7). Taxonomy (NCBI): domain Eukaryota; kingdom Metazoa; phylum Arthropoda; class Insecta; order Diptera; family Tephritidae; genus Rhagoletis; species Rhagoletis zephyria. The sequence continues at coordinate 6,431 of NW_016166374.1, read as the reverse complement.
CAAAAATGGGTGGGGAGCGAAAAAAAATATTTTTGCTCATTTGGGTGCTCTAAAGTACATATACACTTACCGCAATAAATCAAACTATAGTGCGATACTAGCAAAAAACTCCATGGTAGGTACCTACTGGGCCGTATGCATAAAAACAAAGCAAATGCTTTTTCTTAGAATTTCATACCTTTCATTTAAATTTATTTGAACAAATTGAGTAAAAGGTCTGAAATTTTTAGAAAAAAACATTTGCTTAGGTTTTATGCATACGACCCACTATGTATGTGTGTACGTATGTATGTACATTAGACCGTTTCACGGCCGGTATGGGAAGAAAGTCAATTTGTTCCAGCGATCTTGAACACTCACTATGAGATTATATCAGGAGTGTAAACGTTTTTCAGGCACCCTGTAAAATCGGCTAATTTTGTTTTTAGATAGTAAGCTACATATATTATCATAAAAAAAGAACATTAAAAAAAAGTCTCTTGCCTATTTACATTTTCGCCACCGCACATATGTATATGTCTGTAGTATGTATGTATGTATACTAAGGCTCAATAGAGTGCTGAAAGTCTGAAACGTTTGGTATGGAGTTCATCTCCGAAGTTAGAAGTCTTTTTCAACACTGTCACAACATCTTAAAATCGAGCACTTATTCATACACTTTGCATCCGTATCCGTTTTGCACTAGTTCCGTTTGTTTTTTGCTATAACAGCGTTTCCTTTTTCTGACTGTTTTCTCAAACATATTTATACACAAATTTAGCTGTTTTTAAATATTTTTTATGTGATTAAATTTTACGGTTATTTTTTTTTTAACACTTGCGTATGTATGTATCTACCCTGCAAACCAAAGTTCCCGAAATCTTTAAGAGTACCTATCTCATTTCTGTAACGATTTTTTTACGAATCTTCAAAGAAATTTATATGTAAATATGAAAGAGTCAACACGAACTCGTAAAGAAATTTCTGTACGAAAAATAAAGAAAATTCTGCAAGAAATTCTTCACATAGCAGAATTACATTCATTTATTTACCGATTTTCCTATGAAATTTCGTAAAATAATTGAAGTTCATACAGTTTATTTTATTTTAGAAAATTCGCCAAAAAATCGGATAAGATCTTTACGAATTCTTTAAAATTTCTCTACAATTCAGAATGCTTTGCAAAAATGGTTTGCAGGGTAAGTGAATATACATACATATGTACATATGTATATATATATTTTGTAAACAACAC
>NW_016166374.1:0-5172 GCF_001687245.7 Rhagoletis zephyria | reverse complement strand
TGTTTTCATAAATTGGTCCATTTTGTGCACTCCCGTCTAAAACTATTGATTTCGCAGCTGAATTACACCAATTCACTGATCCTGGCACCTAGCAAATTTGGCACGTATTAAAAAGAAACAGGATTCAATTAGAAAATGGAATGCAAAAATTAGAGCCAATGTCGTATTCACAGTTGTCTAATTCACGATATTACACAAAATCAACAGAAAACTAAGGATGGCAAAATCATCCACATTATAAAATGAGCAAAATTGTAAAAGGCCTGTATGCAGCTCTCAAGAAAAGCAAAAACTCCATATAAAATGACGTACAAGAAATGGCCAAGAAATTTTCTTGAGTAAAATTTCCTTAACCCTTTCAATACTGCGGGGATATATAAGTCCCAGAGAATGTTCAAAAATTACTGGAGCGAAAAATATTCGCTTTAAAAGCGCTGGGATGGGATTAAACCGTAGGTTGTAGACAGTACTTCACAACACGTGCTTCGGTCAACATAACCTAACTAATTTGTACTTGGTATACGGTCATAAGTGTAAGAGTGTTCTTGGTGCATACACGTGTAAGCAATATTTTAAGTTTTTTCTACGTGTTTTAGTGAAAAATTTTTCTGTTTCTCATTACAAAAGGAAAAGGTAAATTGCATGCCACATTTATATATAAGAATAAATTGATCTGTATGCATATATACCTTGTTTTGTTGCATTGGGACACATACATCCCTGCAGTGTGGTAGTGTGGGATGTAATTGTCCCAGCAGTTTTCTATCAAAAAAATTTAGTTTTTGTTATTGAAATAATTTTATGATGAATCGACCACTGACTAACGAAGAAATTGCGGACGAGCTTGATAATTCATCTGATATGGAGGTGGATCCTTTCCACGACAATGACGATAGCCGTGACACAGATTATAAAGCCTCTGATGCCTCCATATCTTCTGAAGTAGATAGCACGGATTCCTCATATGATGAAGATATCCAGATGCTTGAAAATGTACAAACGGTAAATGAAGATAGTGATAACAACTCTGAAGATGCAAATTTCACTGATACAGCTCCTGTACAATCAACAAGCAATAGTAAGTTTATTTGGCACGGCGGTATTGATAATTTTTCCCCAAAAATGTCACTGCCTCAAGAGGACAAGCCAATTATAATGGTTAACCTGACCAGAGGTTCCACCAATCTTGATTGTTTTTATAAACTTTTTCCAAAGAGTCTCATAATGAAGATAAGTCATTATACAAATATGCGCCTACAGAAGCTCAATAATGCAAAGATGACATCACCAGGAGAAATAAAAATTATTCTGGGCTGTTTATTGATAATCTCATATAATCGTGTACCACGAATACATCAGTATTGGTCTCGCAACAAATCCCTCCGGAACGCAGTAATATCAGAATGCATTTCCTGAGATCGTTTTATGCTACTGATATCAACTAAAAATCATTGATATCGGACTAAAATCATTTGCCAGCAATGTCAAGTAGCTTTATGTATTGATTGTTTTACACCATTCCATACATAATGTAACAGTTTCGATAAAAATAAATATTTTTTACTCTTGAATACCTAAATTTGTGTTCTGATTATTTACTGCTGGGATATATTTATCCCATAACTATACTACTGCTGGGATATATGTGTCCCAAGGCATTTTTTCAAAAACTATATTTTCTAAAAGTCTGAAATTATGTAAATATGTTCCTTTACTTATTTACAGCCCATTTAGTTCAATTATACAGAAATATCTTCACTGGCCAAAAGTCGTATTGAAAGGGTTAAGGCAGTACGCAGTTCTTAAGAAATTTACTACGCTTTCTACTACGGTTTTCTAAAGTTTTTTGTGAAAAAAGAGCACAAGGCAACCCAGGCTTGCAACAGAAATATATGCCCGTTCCATTATTTCTTGAGGAAAGAGTGAGGCAACAGGCTGTGAGGTATCAAAAATGTCAAAATTCCTTGGACACACACGCGAAATAATGGCAATTTTTTCTTGACCGTTTTCTTGACACCCGATTTACATGATTCAAGTACTTGAAAGCAATTCTTGCTCATTCTCTTTTGTGTTTTCTATTTGCTTTTACACGTTTCAATTCTGTTGAATTCAAGTTTTTGGTTCATTAAATGGGAAGCAACGAAAATGCCAAAAGCAAAGCAAGAAAGTTGAAACGACTTGACGGTACAGACGCATGTGTACTCGTCCCTTTTCTTCTCACCCCCTCTCTTCCACATGCGAGCAAAATTGAATTCAATACTTGAACTGTGTAAAAGCAGTCTGAGAGCTGCATACAGGGCTAAAATGTGGTAGATTTTAAGCTAACGGTGGAAGATGTAGTAGAAACGTAATTTAGCAAAAAAGTAGTAGATCTAACACAAAAGTGGTATAGTCCACACACTGGGTACGGGAGTTCTTCTTACTTATGGTCTGATTATGCATACTTCGCATAAACTTCAAACTGTAATTTCGTATGTACTTTGTATGTATTCCATTACCCAAATTAGCAGAACTTTTAAAAACTTAGCGATCTGTTGAGTTTAGATTTTGCTTCACATTTTCTTAAGTTACACTTTTAGGGCACTGGTACAAATGGTTGTGCGAAGTTATGCGAAGTATGCATAATCAGACCCTTACACCGGACAGTACTGTCATGACCACGGAACGGATTTTTAGGACCTAAAACCCTATAAAAAAGGCAAAATAAAATAACGAAATAGGCTGGAAAAGGCAAAATAAAATAGCGAAAAAGGCACTAGGTATTGCAAAAAAGGCAAAACAAAATAACGAAAAAGGCAGGAAAAGGCACTAGGTATTGCAAAAAAAGCAAAATAAGGCACTAAAAAAGACAAAAAATACGAAGGACAATCAAAAAATACATTTATTTTAGAAATGTTTATATTACAAGTAAAACGAGAAAAACTATCAACTAGTTTCATTATATGAAAAATTTGTACTTTGAATCTTTGACTATTTTATCCTTTCGAGTTTCTAACTCATAACACTTTAATCTGTATAGTTGTAGTAACATCGAACCACAAGATGCATTTTGAGTTTTGGCAGCATTTTCATTCGATTTTCGCGAAGAAAAGCCTTGAATGTACTAAATGTGCGCTCGACGTAATTTGATACAAGTGGAGCCCAATTTAAATATGGAACGTTTGAAACGTTCATATTATCAGGCATAAGGGCGTTTTCCTCGCCCTTTACAATTTTATCCACACCCCTTATTGTCTCCAATTATAAATATAAATTTACCTTCACGAACGGGGTTGATTTTCTATCATTGGTTTTTCTGAACATTTTAACTAAGTATATTTTATTTTCTATATCTGAGACGTTTGTTAAAAAAAGCCACAGCTTCGAATTCCAATCGAGCCAACACTTCTTCAATTGCAAACTGCAAATGAAAAGCGCTCGATTGGCAGGAAGCCATTCATTTCGCAGAATTGCAAATATCGTTTCCTCGTATTTCATGTCACGATTGCCATTTGGAAATTTTTTGCAATCAAAAAGAAATCAGTCAAAAATATGCAAAAAAGCATGTGCGGATTGTGGATCTTATTAATAAATAGATTTTTATGAAATGCATTTATTATGTGTGTGATTGTGCAGACAAGCATTACAGCTTCGCAGGTTCAAGATTTTTAGGCGAAAATAAAAATAATAAAAAGTCTGCTCTCCTTCTAATACCCTTGAAGAGTTTGATATTTTTTCCGCTTAAGCTTAAAAGCTGTTTACACGAGACAATTTTAGAGGCAACTTTTGAATTGAGCGCATTACTAGAAAAGCGGTCTTTTAACAATGTTGGTCGTTAGAATTCCCCGATTTTGGTGGAATTTGAATTTCTCAGTGAAATCGGGGAACGGCTTTAAATTTTAGGGGAATTTAATATACAAACGATTTTTATTAGAACATTCATATTGAGAATAAAATTACAATTTGTAGTAAATAACAATCTCTCATTACGGTGTTACAGATTTAAAGCATAACGTAATTGCCTCATGCAACCGCGTGGATATTCAAGAAATTGTTACCATGCATAGCGACACTTTTTACTTCACGTTAATATTTGGAGCTTTCTTTCTCCCATCGTTTACGGCGCCAAGCCAACGTCTAACAAATTTTTGAGCAGTCTAATAAAAGTAATAAAAGTTAATATGGACAACCAGAACCCTGAGGCCGTGCGGATTACTGGAGTGACCGGGTTATGGATGGTGAATGACAGTATGAGAATTAACGACAATTCAGTTTTTGTAGTTTTTTTTTTTTAATCATACGCCCATTCTTATTTTACGTGCGCAACATTAAAATACTAGGAGTGCCAGATACTGTCGAAATTTTACCGCTTTTTTAGTTTTTATTAAACAACCCCGCAGAATTTTTCTCAGACATATTCGAATTATCTTGCAACGTACAAAGTGCTAACCATAAAACTCCTGCTTCGGAACTACAAAATGACTAAACACTGAATATGTATTTGAATGAAAAAAAAAAAAACTTTTTAACGGTGTTTTTGTTTTCATCAAAGTGTCGGTCCAGTAGAGCCCCTGCTTTTAGATGAACAAAAAATATGGTAGCCTCTCAATATATATGAAATTAAACGAAAACTACAAAACAAGTAAAATGTTATTTAGCAAGAATATACAAAACAAAACGAAGATAAACATTATTTAATTTAGTGTCCGAACTATAGAGTAAACAATTTCAAATTGTCCGGTTTGGAGCAATGTCCGGATAATAGATGTGCCCGGACTAAAGCGTGTCCGGCTTACCGAGATTGTACTGCAGTTTTTTATCAATATATAGAGAATTTTTCCAAAATTAATTAAGAAAAAAAAATGCAATCAGAAATAGGCTTAGCATAGATATTTTGGGGTTAATTTTACTTACAATACAACAATTTAAAAATAATTAAAACCTCTCTTGAGTTTAGTTCCATTTGTAGAGAATTACAAAAATTGCATCAAGAAATACATATACGAAGGAATGCCCAATATACCAATCAATTTTATTATAATAAAGTACAAGTTTTAAGTAGCTAGGAATTACCGTTGATTTTTGGTAGTTTTTTCACGCTGTTTCTTCCATAAAATTTTTTTTTCGAAAATACTTTATATGGAAAAAATGCAAAACACCTTAAAAAAAAAAGATTCTCAAAAATCAATGCAA
>NW_016166373.1:0-24525 GCF_001687245.7 Rhagoletis zephyria | reverse complement strand
TCTACTACAGCAAAGGAGGAGGCAGGCAGCAACTACTAAAATTAAACAATTGCTAAAAGGTAAAGGGCAGCGTGAGTCTTCATGAGATAGAGCACTGCGAACTGGACAACAATGAACGAAGCTGTAAACGACTACTGTAAAGCGCAGTTTGCAGTTAAGTATATGTATGTGTGCATGTGCATATGTATTTTAAGCTGCGCCTATCAGCATGCCTAGATATGTAAACTTTGATTTGTACATATATAAATATATATATGTGTGTACGTTAGACTGCATCACCAAAAACAGTTACGGGTTTTCCGCCGGGACTACAAAATTTATTATATTTTAAGACGTCCACCAAAATATTTCGGAAAAATATGTATTAAGATTCAAGCGAGCTGGATCGATTTGAAAATACCTCTAAAAATGGAGTTCTTTTATGAATAAAAATAGTTTCTTAAAGAAAAAAGTCCCCTCAGATGACAAAATAGATTAGGCTTAAAAAATCTGTATAAAAATATTCAAAAATCTTTACGAAAAACTTAAATAACTGGGNAAAAAGTCATTCGCGTCCCATTTTTTTTTGTTGAAATACCAACACATCTTTATTCAATTTTGAATGATGTTCGTTCATCCTACCTTTCTCTTTAATCCTTTGAATGAGCTTATTGCAAAGAAATAAAAAGGGTGAGGAAACAACTTTTTAATTGATACCTCACAAGTCTAAATCGAAAAAGTTTAGGTTCAGTTATCCAAGTTTTTCTTATACCAAAGTTAGAAAACAGCATCAAAAATCTCATTTTTACGATTCCGTATTTTTTTTTTTTTTAATTTTTCAAAAATATTTTTATGCAAATTTTTTAAGCTTAAACCAGTTTGTCATTTGAGGGGATTTTTCCAAAAAACATCTTTAAGAAACGATTTTTATTGATAAAAAAACTCCATTTTTGGAGGAATTTTCAAATTGGCCCAGGTCACGTAAATCTTAATATTTTACCGAAATATTTTGGTGGACGTGTTAAAATATAATAGATTTTATAATTCCAGAGGAAAAGCAGTACCCATTATTTTTTTGTATGGGGAGTGATACAGTCTAATGTACATATGTACATACTCGCATATGCAGGCGTTGCTTAGCTATCTTTAGACACGTACTTAGGTGAGTTTTAAATTTAACTGCGTGGTCAAGAATATATTTTTATGTTGTCGTTGAGTTATTTATAGATTGGCGCAAATTTACAATATCGTCGATGTAAAAGCCAAAGTCGCTAAGCAGAATAACAGAAAATGCCACAAACACAAAGTGCAGGAAGGCAAAGGAAAGCCAACGAATAGTGCAGAAAAGAAGTGGATGATGAAAAGCGTGGAAGAATAGGTGTGGAGTAAAAAAAAAATACTTAAAATAAATAAAAATTGTAAATGAACATTGATAGGAGTAATTAAAATTAAATTTTTGAAAGGACCTTCAAACATACATACAGGAAAACTTTTTTATTTGTTTTTACGGTTAGTAAGAGGCGGTCGGGAAAAAAGAAACTCTAGAAGGCCTTAAAATCAGCAAAAAAAAAGACCTTAAACCGATAATTGGGACCTAATTACCTATTATACCACGCAGCTGTGCAGATTTGTGTATACAGCTTTGCATAGTATTGTCAGCACCATTGAAAAAGCTCTCGCTTTTAAGGAATTTGCACTAGGCGTGTTCCTAGATATCGAGGGTGCCTTCAATAATGTTCTCCCGGGGGCGGTTCTTCAAGCTCTAACTCGCCTTGGGATGGATCTCCCTATGGTCGAGTTTGTTCATCGCTTCTTAGGCAGTAGAGCTATTTATTCGGAGATCGGGGACCTCCCATATATGCAAGATATGCAAGTCGCGGTACCCCACAAGGCGGTGTTCTCTCCCCACTTCTTTGGAATCTAACGGTGGATACCCTGATATCACGGTTTCAAGGTACAGGTTGCCAAGTCATTGCTTACGCGGATTATCTTGCCCTGACGGCAATTGATAAGCAACCCCAAGTTCTATGAAAGGTATCGCATTGACTTTCTCGGAGGAGGTTAGATTACTGGGCGTTATTCTTGACAGAAATTTAACTTGGCGGCGCAATATAGAAGAGCTATGCTATGTATGCCTGTAAATCGGCGAGGGAGGAGGATTCGGTCCTGATCTAGTATTCTGACTCAACAGCCATCTACACTGATGGCTCTAAGTTGAATCTGAAGGTAGGAAGTGGGATATACTCGCACGAACTCTCACTTAGCCTCAGTTTTCGTCTGCAAATCTATGCAGTGTTTTTCAGGGTGAACTAACAGCAATAAATGAAGCCGCAAGTTGGCTGATCGATTCTCTAATTAATCTGAAGGCGGTAACAATCTTATCTGACATCCAAGCGGCTATAAAACCACTTAATAGTGACAAATCTACATTCGTTATGGAATGTATACGTACTCGTAATGAACTGTATGGGTGCCAGGCCACAAAGACAAGCTCTGGCTGGAGAATAACTTTGTCGGACGGGCTAATATAAGATGGTCTGCGGAGCCTACTTGCAGGATAGCAAGACAAATCTTGCCTAAGCTAGACAAGCGTTGATCTCGCCCTCTACTCCGCTTGGAGCGACAACTGTTGCGGCATGTTTTTGGAGTTCTCACCGTGCATTGCCTGATGGGAATCCACGCCGCTAGAATGGGTTTGTAGTCAAACGACTACTGTCTTAGCTGCCGCGATGAGGAGGAAATCGAGCTCTGGCGATAGCTCGCCGATGCTCGCTCCTCCATTATTCTTTTCAATGTCTGCCCGAACTAGTTTCAGCCAGTGTCTGTGACGTTGTGCGCTTCATCAGAGCTACGAAGTGGCTCTATTACTAGGGTAAGACGAGGGACATATTGAGGCTCTAATAAGGCATTACAACGGGCCCATGGTGGCCTAAGTGTGCCCTTTTTCTGAAGGATTGTTGCAGCCGAATTAACCTAACCTAACCTACCACGCAGCATTTATACGGTCAAGGGCATTTCAGGAAAATAATTGCAAACATCAGAAAAAAAAGCGGATCCCAAATGCTTATAGGAGTATGACGATTCCAGATCAGACGACGCAGGGCACAACTAATAAGCAGCTACGCAGAAAGTGTACTCTGAGTGCTTAGAAATGAAAGTGAAAGCTTTCAGGATTTAAAAATTCGGCGGAGCTCTATGAGATACCGTTCCCTCTTGGCCACCGAAGGGTTAAAGTAAATTTTTCTCATTCATTTTCAAGCGAAAATTTGGAAGAAATGCAATGGAAAGCTTTACATAGAAAACAAGTCCACAAAGAAATTAGAAAGTAAAAATGCTAGAATTAACAAAGCTAAATCGCGTGATCAAAATCAAATTGCGAAGGGAATGGGAAACTCCAAACCTACTTGCAGTTAATTAAAATGTTCATTAAAGTGATTTTTCGTCGCTAATTTCACTCGACAATTACTTTGAATTACATGCGAAAAATCGCATCGACGTTTGTGCCCAATTTCATACGAAAATTCGTGAGTTCAAAGGCATACAATATATACACAAGGAAATACTCGCAAGTATGAAGAATTAAAGTGAAAAAGACAATAATCAAACTCCAAGTGATTATACAAATGTGATCGCTTGCAGGCAGCAATTCACCGATATTTGCTTTTCGTATATTTTTTTGGTTCGATTTTTTTTCTGGTTCGACTTTTTTTTTGGGTCTTTTTCTTCCTACTTTTTCGCTTAATCACTCGAAATTGATCAGCGATCCGTGATTTGACATCCAAAGTAGCTGCGCGCCATCGATCGCTGGATCGATGCTACGATCGCATTACATATACACAAGCACACATGCGCAAAAGCTTATTAAAAGCGTCTCTCTCCCCGTATTGAGTCCCACGGAAATTGTTGTGAACTACATTGAATTGCCGCCAAATGCCATGGCACTGTCGTCACAAAGCGGTTGTCGTCGATTCCGTCCGGGACGGGGCCCCGTTCCATTCAATCGTTCATACGTCACTCGCACAGGCAGTCAGTCAGTCAGTCATTTGGTGGGACAAGCGGGAGGCAGACAAGGTTCGGTAAATTAAGCACCAGCCAAACAGACAGATTTTAAGTCAACGCAAGTCAGCTAGAAATTTTTTTGCGATCAATAACAGTTCACTGCCTGATTGCCGTTTTGTTTCATTTATTTCGCTGATATATATATTTTTCTTATTTGAGGGAGTTCAGCAAATAAGTTCACTGTAAATTCGCGCAACCCAGTTTGTGGCATGTGAAATTCACTCGTCCGTCTGCCGGCTAAACTTTTGACTTCTTGGCGCTCCAATTTCTGTAAACGATTGTTTTGCTTGTGTTTGCGTGCATTTTCGAATATCTGAGTGATCGCGGCTTTTTGCATGCGTTTTACTCCGTTTTTTTTTCGCAACGATGTGTGACGAATTTAAATTTTTGCCAAAAAATCTGTAACTCACACAGCTAGCTGCCCGTTTGGCTTTTAGGGAGTGTACGTGATAAAATTTAAAACAGTTTATACAATGCTTGCTGGTTGCGGAGTGTCGGTGTTTGAAGTATTGTTTTATATATTTGAAAATTTACGACAAACTTGCGCATAACTTCCTTGGACATGTCTTTGTGGCGTTGATTTATTCTCTTTAGAGAAATAAACCTCAAATGAAAATACAAATTGTACAGTGTTGGAACGTTAGGTTCCGTTATCCACGTTGCTTCAAAGCCACCAGCTACTTCAGGAAAAAAATTTAATAAACATCTATTTCCCGAGGTCATCAAAATCACTGGAAAGTTTCATCCCCATCCTCGTCTGTGTAACTTCTGCATGAGTCATTCCTGTGCTAGCCGAGCCTAGTTGCCCTGAATTCAGTCAGACAACGTTCGGTAAGAACTTCACTATGCAGACGTTTTGCCTCTTTTGTTCAAGTAGAGACATTTTGAGGCGGGCATTTTCGGCTGAATAAAGTCTTCTGGAAATATCACTAGTTGGTTTAAATAGCCATCTTTCCTTACAGATTTCGATGCATTTTTCATTTAGTAGAAGCCTACGTATTTCAATAGGGATGCCAGGTAGATCACCGATATTTATATTTCCTTAATGTCTCAATGGTGAGACCCGTACATAGATATGTATATATGTGTTCGTAATGTCTCAGCCATAACGTTAAGAAATCGGCGGCATTCAGCAACTACTTTTGTAACACACTGTAACACATCCACCCACCGGAAAAACACTGCTCCGGGATAAACTGAAAGATATACCCAACTTAACCCAGTAAACTACCGTATTCGACCAATTCGTGCATAGATTCCCTTTCCCTGATCGAATCCAGTTCTAGTTCCTATCCAAAATAAAGTTTAGATATTTAGCCTCTTCAGTCCGACGAGCAACCTTTAAGCGTCAAGACGTGGAAGGAATGTCTTTCTTAATTTCCTGAGCGTTCCGATGGTGTTGATGTCCATGGGATCGAATTGGAGCCTTGTTGCCGTGTAGTCTTGGCTCGATTGTGCCAGGGTGATGCTGGACACTGGCTTTTTTGACATTGATTGGCAAGACTGGTTCGATGACTTTCCGCAGAGGAAATGCCACTTGTGGCTGTCGATATTGTTGTCACTCTTATGGCTTATAAAGAAAAATAAAACCACGGTCTCTTCCTGTCTTCGATATTGAATGAAATCCAATAAAGCGTGATTTTTTTTCTCGTCGTATATTCCAGCGAAATCAAAAGTAACGAGACCTTGCTCTGCCATTGTGGGGATTTACATATATGGCAATGGCTATGGAAGGCATTGGATCTTCATGCACCTTGTTCATGTTCACGTTCTATTGCCTGAAGTCCGAGCCTTCGACAACTTTCAAAGGTCAGGTTTACCTTTTTGGAACAGTCCAAGGTCTAAGAAAACGGATGCTGTCCCTAGGCAGAAGGAGAAACGTTCTTCCATAATTAAAGTTCCAGGCATACTATCACCAGTTCGTTCGTTTTCGCTCATCAGCTGGCTGCTCAAACTCTTTTAACTCATGTAATTCTTTCGTCATTGTCTTGTCTTGAAACCCAAAGTATATTTTCTTATCAGAAGTCAGAATCTTTCCTATCAGCGGCAACGTGCAACTCGAAAACATCACAAAACTTTTATGCTTATCCATTTGTTGAAAATTGATAAACGAAAAAGGAATTGACATGAAAAGATAGTCAATGATGTGCCTTTGGATTTTGCGGTTGTCTAAAATCCTAGTAGTATGAACTCCAACATGTTCGATTTGATTTCTGATTCTTCGTTTAGCAGACTTCGAAGTGGTTAGCCTGGTGTGCCTTCTTGTGTAAGAACCCAGTTTTTAGACCTTGAGACCAAAGATTCCATCCAAGTAGCCAGGACGATTTTTATGCTGTAAGAGTGGGGCTAATAAATGAGTCCCAATAACTGTTCAAAGTGGTCTGAAGTACACTAACATCCTCGTCTTACTTAAAATTTACACAAGTCGCCTACCGTTAAATTTTAGTTTCGAAGTATTACCAGCCTGAACTCACCAAGACTGTACTTAAAACTGGTTAGCGAGTTCTTAAATCTTTGACGTCTTGGCTCTAACTTCATAATCAAACCTGAGACTCTCCCAGGAATTGATAGTTCTCCATAATTTTGCTCGCGGCGTTTCATCAATTACAGTAGAGGTTACCGTTTGAGTATGATGTCTTCATGAACCGAATCAAGGTAGCCATGAAGAAATTGAATACGGCTTGATTTCGAAGGAGTACAAACCTTATATATACATAGGTTCAATATGGGTTAACTTGTGTACACACATACATTTACATCTACCTACACAACTTATAACACGCTAAATTTTTGGGATCAAAAAACGAAATTGATGGCCTGACTCAAGCGAAATTTATTATACCAATAACTCAATTTGGAATTTAGTACCAAAACTCTAACAAAATCAAATAAAAAATTCATCAAAAGGCTAGTCAAAGGTGTTGTAATAACAATTAACCGCTTGAAAAAAAGACCACACTTACAATTTAGGAGAATTTGCTCGAGTTTAATAAATTTATATACAGAAACATGTTTGCACATACATACATACAAACATAAAATTTTTTTTCAGTGCACATCAAATTAATAGATACAACATAATCCATCAATGGTTCACGCTTGATTGGAGTGAACATCTTACAACTTTGTTTTTTGAAGATAAAAATTCACATCTGTGGCATTTGCGTCATAGTCATGTAAAAAATTGGCAGCGCTGATATTGGTGTTGGTAGCTTGATAATCGACCGCGACAGCGTTCGAGCCTAGTGTTTGTGCGTAATTAATTACTTACATAGCGGGAGTTTAATGTTAAAAAGAGGGAAAAAAAGAAAAAAAATAATAATATTTGCAACATTTCTGTTTGTTAAAAAAATGTTGGCGGCCTGAACTTTACCACAAAGGCCCCATAAACACCAAGTAAGTTTCTTTGAGCGAAATAGATTGCCGGACTGTCTATAACAATGACTACAAAAATAAATTACTACAAACAAATACAAAGGGTCACAAATTCGTGAAAGCCAGCGATAAATGAAAAATATGTGCGAGACGCGCAAAAATGCGCAACTATTAGGTTAACCCATATAGCGGCATGTGGATATATCAAAGTTAAAGCTTGCACAGCAGATTAATATAGCGATGAAAAGGAGTAATATTAGATACAGAACGTAAGTAATCGATACATCGTTCGGCATTGAAGTGATTAAGGATGTAAAGATATCGACATACCATCGCTGTAAATAAATATTGTAATGAAACCTTCTAAACCGATAAATATCGATAATTTTATACATAAGTTATATGCTGATATCGGCATGTGTATCGATAAAATTATCATCAACTCGAATTTATTAATCATTGATAAACTATTAATAAATTTTTTTTTAATTTTTTATAGTTATATTAATCAAAATCAGTCTGTTTAGATATTCATCGATACTGTTTATTCACATTGTCGTTCATATCGATCTCATTATCGCCATAGTTATCGATGACGATATATGTGTTAATAACATAGGAAATTTGTAAACCAACTTGGGCAAAGGTGGCCTGCGTTTGTCCTCATAATGGTTTAATATTAAATAAAAGCCATGTAAAAAATGCATAGACTAAAAATGAAAGTTTTTCTAATTGTGAATTATTCGACTTGATAAATTATTACCCACAATTAAATATTTTTTCGGTTGCAAAAATTTAAGGCATACGCGTAGATGGACAGCATAAAAATTATGTATTTTAGAGAGGTCTTCAAATGCGTAAACGCACACTGAGTTGAGTTCAACAAAAGAAAAGAAATTTGGAAAAAGTAAGTGTCCAGCTGTCAACAAAGACAGCGTGAAATAAGTGGATGCGCAACAAAGCATTTCGTCGCTCCTTGGTAGATTTGTTGTACGCAGCACTTTTGAAAAAAATTTAATTTTTGCGCATTTTCAACTACCTTTGCGAGTTACATCATAATTCACATAAACAAATTAAAAAAGTGGTGCGAAAAAAAACAAATTAAATAATCTGAAAATAACATAAATACTCGTGCAAACAATAAATTTAATTGCCTTATATGGGAAGTGTTGAGTGAAATGCTGGAATATTTATTTATTCAGAAAGAAAGAGAAAAATTACAATGCAAAACAGCACTTTAATTTAAAATGTTTTAATGGTTGTAATCTGCGCAAAATTTTAACATCAGCACTGACACTTGACACATCACTGATTTGTAGAGTCAAGTGGAAATGCAGAGGTAGGCACTAAACTAAGAGGTATGAAACTGAAAAAGACTGTCACTACATAATTCACATTCACATCTTGTGTTGGATGTCACAGTAGCGGCTTATGAGTTGTCGACAGGTTCACATCGATGTTCTGGGCATAATCACGTAACTTTAAAACGATAGTCGTTCAAATACTGATTCATGTATTTGTGTTGCTGTTACATGTTACTGTTACTCTTACGTGAAGTGAACGAAATTGGCATCGAGTTGATGAAATCGCACAAACGATCAAACAATTTTTGGTTTTCATGGAGGCAGACAATCTCAACTCGTTATCGTCCAGACGATTGTACTCATACGTGATTCATGTCTTGGATTTTCTTGACGTAGAATACGTCTTATGTTTCGATATGCAGGCTATGGTCAAATATTGTAGTTGTAATTTTTAGAGCTTTACGAAAACACTTATTGCACGAGAGCTAATAAAGTGATTTCAAAGAAAAGTGTAGCGTTTCAAAGATACGGAACTTATCTATAAAATAAACGTTATTTTAATCGATATTTTAATCAATTTTGTAATAGTTTTTTGATCGATTATTTATCGATTTTGTTATCAATGTTTCTATCGGTTTTGTTATCGATTTAGCTATCAATATTATTATTGATTTTGCTATCGATTTTGTTATCCATATTTTTATAAATTTTTTAGCAACGTTTTCATCGATTTTGTTATCGATTTTGCTATCGATATTATTATCGATATTTTTTTATTAGTGTGTGCTTTCATTTTTGACTTGGAGGTGCTCTTAACCATACCACGTTATCTACGTTTAACTTTAGCGGCTGTGTCGCCGATACAGCCCGCAGACCACGACGAAGGTGCTGGACTGTTCCTTTTTTTATATATGTGACTTTATCAACATCTAATTTCCATGATAATTCCTCGTTACAAGTCACCCACAGGTATGTCCATCTTCCGAGAATTTTATCTTGATTCCACGGAGAAATAGTTCGTTCTTAAATTTTTAAAAATATTTTTCAATAACTTCCAGAAATTAATAGCCAAAAAGTAACTAAAAATGAAGTCACAGCTTAGCTCAATTAGCTAAGAGATCAGTGTTTATATTAAGTTTAAAGGCTCGCAATAGAAGAGAATATTCAGTATAGGGCGGCCATTTGGTCAACAACCATAGGCTCGTCGGCATTGAATCCTCAGCTTTTGGGGTCACTTCTGGGGTAATTTTGTACCAATCTGCAACCTGTGCAGCTTAAAGATTCCAAATCATCAATGTCTGTTTAATAATCGATTTATGCTGCGGGTCATTTATATTGATAGAATCTTAAGTCCCCCCGAACGACCAATTTCGCGGCGCCTTCACTCACATTTTAAGCATTGTAAGTTTCCTACACCCGCTGTGGCCATACAGGCCAACAACATAACGCTACAACTTAAATTTTTTTTTAGAACTGGCCTTTAGAAATGAAGTCAAGATTTTATTCACAATTTTTTTTTCATAATTATTCACATATTTTCCCAGCCTTAGTTGAACTTTCCTATACAGGTATTCATTCAGTGCCTTTCACTGTTACCTAATTTTTGTACCGCATGCGCCAAATGAAATGTAACTTAATCGGCCATTGTGTCAGCCGCTTTTATTGAACTTTTTCCTTGCTCCAATTGTAATGTCCATTCATATTTTTTATTATTATACAGTAACTTTTATGATTAAACCATCTCAATATTCTCTCTTCCTTACAATCTTCGTTGTCATTTCCTCTTTCCCTTCGTCATTGTCACCAGGGCCATTTTATTAGCCCATTACTATTTATAACCGGCTAATAATGGCTAGCGTAAAGGTTGGCGCTCAGACTTTTCTACTCAGCAATACACATTCAGCTGTTATGTCTTGTATGCACATATATTTGTTGCTCTTTCTCTTTCTCAAATCTAAAAGCCCAGTTAGTCTAGACTTAATTTCCGTAACTTAACTTAACTTAATATTTTCCTTAACTTGTTAAAGAGAAACTGTGTTAGCGGTTAGTTAAAACTTAACTTACCGTAAGCGACTTAAAAACCTGTAGATTTTAGATTCTTAAGTTACGTCCTTACGGAAATTAAGAGCGGTGAGAGAATCAGGCTTGTCAGATTTTCGTTTTTTTATTTCTCGAAAACATATTTGCTTGCATTAATTTTTTTGATGTGGCGGCAAACTGCCAAAGAGGTGAAAAAGAAAATACAAAAACAAAGTATTTCCGCTTCCGGCCTAAGTTGACGTGTTGAGTAATCATCGATGATTTCTTACGGTAAGTTAAATTAAGTTAAGTCTAGACTAACTGAGCTTTAAGTTGTTTTATAGCCGCTTTTGATTCACACCCCATCGTGACATTGTCATTACAATAATTTCAGCTGTTTCATCAATAATCAAGTCACTAAGCGAGATTTTATTGACTCAGATATTAAGGTGACAATTCGCTTTTCTTTGCTGGATATTTATTAACATATTTATGACTTTCATTTATTGCTGTGACCTTTCATTTTTTATTAGCTGACTTTTAAAGACATTTTTTAATATTCCGTTGTTTATGACCTTTTTGGTTTCGTGTGTGGTTAGAGTGCGGTTGAGTTTTGTTAAATAGTCCATGGCATGCATAAGTATGTAAATGGTAGATGCATGAAGTTTTGCGTGAAGCATTTACATATTTAAGTATGCATGGACATAACAATTATTGTAGCGCCAGCCTTTTTGGTGATGCCTATGTGTACATTTCTTTTAAGTATATAAATTCCATGCAGCTTCACAGTGTCAATTTCTTATTGTTCGCAAGCTTGTCTCCAAACGCTATAGGCGACTAGAAAAGCCGACGAAATAATGTAAAAGGGTTAGCGCGTTTAGTATGAAAGCAGTCACGATTCCACAAAACTAAACATTCATTAGTTTTAAGAGACTTGGAAAAGGCGGTAGACTAAAATAACCTGGAACCTTGGGTAGCTCTTGAATGAGCAGTGAGAAATTTTACGAACTAGTTTTCGAATTGCGTTTGCTTTTAAAACGAAACGCCCAGTGGCGTGGACCTATATTTGAAAAATGGTCGCAAATTATCCCACTGGGCTAGATAGCCTAATTATGGAGCCACAAATATACGCTCCAATGCCTTTTGGGGGCTTAGGGCGCATGCTCGCCGTTGAGGTTTGGTCTCACCGTGGCTTAAATAGTTCTCGAAACCCAAGCCATCGCCGTATGTGTCTGTAGGTCGTTATTAGTAATGGCTTATGTTCATCTCAGGATCTTTGGGATAAACCCCCAAAACTTTTCGGGCAGGCGCTTTCACACCATTAGTGCTTTCCTTTATAGGTGTGACATAGATATTTGGAATACAGGATTATATCAAGCTACGTCACCACTTCAACCTCACTTAAACTAAAGGAGTTCTACCTCTAATAATGGGGAAGGTGGGTTGATATTAAGACCCAGATTTTTGATAATTGTATACCCCTTTTCATTATGCGTCAAGGGTACGAACTTTCATAGGGAAATATGCATTTCCCTACTAAGACCTACATCTTCTAGCGGTCATCCATTTTATGATGGTAATTGCAACACGATTCCTCCAATTTAAGTTTCAGAAACTCTTCTTTGAACCACATTTCGTTCCTCTGTTGATGGCTCCATCAATATTTCACATAGCACAAGCATGGGTACGGAATTCTAAGACCTTACCACCCTATATACATGCAGATTGGTGTGCAAAGGAGTCTGCTTCAGAGTATTTGATATTGTTACATTGTCGATAATCCACGTCATTGCTTTTAGGATAAAGAAGGCTAGACTTACACGCCTTATGGATTTAGTTAGGGAGTAGTTGTACAACCGTAGTAATGGAAATCACCCGCGCTTTGCGCCACATTTCAGGAACGTAAGTTAGAGAGGGACTGTCACTCGTGATGTTTGCTTGGTGTGGCACTAGGAGCTCCCGAACTTGCTTCACCGGCAATGTGCTGATGTCATTACCATAGAGAACTTGAAGCGATAGAATCGGCCTGACACAACGGACTTACTGCGGGGTGAATAGTATTTTTTTCAGGTTGCAGTTTGGTAAAGAAGTTCTGAGCTTTTCTGTAGGTAATGTTATGTCTTTAGTGGGATTTATGGATTAAATTAAAAAATATATATATGTAAACAATTCTCGGACTCTTAACTATATAAAAATAGCTCTAAACCCTAAATATTTCAACGCAAAAGAAAACGCGTTAATCACAGTTTGTCAAGGTTCGAAGTCAAACAACTGTGCTGCGAACAAAAAATTGTCAAGAAAAGTGGACGTGATTTCCAGCAAGTAGAAAAAGTCGTGCGCGCTTTACGAGCAGACAGTCAAGTTATGCAAGTCAGCCGACAGTTGTTGGATGCGCAAACTGGTAAATGAATTTGTATACAAAAAAAAAATCCATATGGACCCTAGCGACAGCTGCGACGGTGGCGGTGGTGGCATACTAGTAATTGCTACAACAACATAAAAACCAGCTAAATCAAGTCAACTGCTGCACAAATGAATTGCGCAATGTGAGCGACGCGCGCACATTATTGAATTTGATTTAAGACTGCGCGAGGCAAGAAAAATTGCTACAGCTAGTGACAAAGAGGAGAGCGCGCGCAACAAGGAGTACCAATGGCAGATAATGGCGCGGCAGGCAAGTAGATGGCATACAACTGCTGCGTTCTGCATCAACAACCTGCTCGTCTGCGCCTACAGCTTTTCAAGTGCGCGCACAAATGACCTGCAGGCAGGAAATTGCTTTTGGGCAGCGCGCGCACATTGAAAATCGCAACAATTCAAATGAGTGTTGCTTGCGCACACGTACAGGCACTGCAGAGTCGAAACTGTAATTTTGCATTGCCGCCAACAATTCATGAAAATTTCATAATCGTTTGCAAAGCTGTTGTCTATTTTTTTTACCCGTTCTCCTTACTTGACATCTTCTTCAGCAATGTGCGCATTTAACAAAGGTCACAGCATTGACATTGAATAAGAAGGAGTTGCAAAGCTCGCAGCGCCTGCTTAAGCAAATTGAGAGTTGTGTAAATACAGCAGTGAACGACTACGCCCCGTCTCACAGGTCATCCATGTGGTAGATGGCTAGTGAGTGGGTGCCAATGTAACTATGAAGAATGCATCGCCATTACGAGGCTAACGAGGTGAGTTGCGCTACATACATGCTGGGCGCTTGCTGGACCCAGATGAACCCCATTCGCACCGCTTGAGCTCCCATGCCGCTGCGTCCATCGTTGCTTGCCACATTTTTTTTTCCTCCTACTCCACCAGCCACCCAGCATTTAACAGCTGCCTCTGCGCCACGTAATAGCGTTGCTTACAATTCCGAACGCCGCGCGAACAAATGTCCGAGCAGTCAATCACTTGAAGTTAAGCGCACAACAGTTACATCACCCGCAAGTTGACAGCTCGTGCGGGAGGCAGTCTTCGAAGTTTCTGCACTTTTCTAAATTAAATTACATACAGCTGCGAAGATGCTGCTGCTGACAATAGAGCAACAACAACAAATAACAAGCACTCAAAAGTTGTGGTGGTGCATGGAAGTGTGATCAGATGATCACAAATGAAGCTAAACAGACTTTAAAAGAAGGTTAGAAAAAGTTAGAGGTAGTGAAGTACTGAAAGAAAAAAGTCAGCCGAAAAGTATGCCGAAAAATTTAACGGCTCCTCTACTAATTCAACAGAACGGGTACTCATAAGGTAATTTTTAAATTCTTTCTCTGAAAATTTTCCAGTCGGCAAAATTAATAAAAGCAGGCTGTTTTTCTAATCTTTTAAAGCGATCGTCCTTTCGTACCCGACTTCTTACTCCTTTATTTTATGGACTGGCAAGAGTTTTAGATCTTCTGATTCGGCTTCTCTTAACAGGGGAAAATTTACAGAAAAAATATTTAATAATTATACATACAAAACAAATTTAACTTTGCCCCAGACACACAGCGACACGCTTATTCCAATTAAATTCTGTATTTGACATCCGTTGCTTCGAAAATACATCTTTTCGTCTGCCTCCTAAAAGCACTCTATGAAAAGTTCTCCTAAAACAGAAATAATTATGCTTTCTTTAAGAATTTACCATTGCAATTCAGTTAGTCTTTCACCTTGGCTACTTGAATTTTCAAAGAGAAAAAAGCCTTAAGCAATATTTGTTAACATTTCTATAAAACCGATATTTTTTTCAAAATACTAAAAAGATTTAAATTGCTTATAAAAAAGGTACTATTAAAAAGCTACACGAAATCAGAACTAGAATTACGAGACTACACAAAAAAATATAATTGCTAAATCTAGCCTCAAAAGAGGTAACCTGGTCACACTGGTGCTTCATTATTTTGGGCCACGTGTAGTAAAAAAATTACGTTTAAATCATTTCGTTTGAACTTTTCAAAATTGACATGACACTTATTGTACATCACTCGTTGACTGCTGTTGTTGCCACATGCATCGCTACGAGAACGAGTACTCATAGCGCTGCGTACATATGTCAAGCGGGTTCAAGTGTTTACAATTACAATAGGCTTCCGCCTGCAATCGTTATTTTTAACGCATTGAAAGCAAGAAAGAAATAATTTTCTAAGCAACGCCAAAATTCTTGTGCTTTATGCTGTTGGCACTTGAAGCCTTCAAACCACTTTTCTCTCGAAGAGCGGGAAAAGCGAGATAAAGAAAAATGAGCCAGTAAATCAATCAACTGCTGACAAGTCACAAAACGGTACTTTAATTTTTTATTATGGCACATTAATGATTCCTTTTATTGTGAACTAGAAAAGCTGATATTCTATTCCATGATTTTTTTTTTCATATTTATAGACATACTTACTTACTGATATATGTAAGTATATTTACTGAGCAAACAGCATACAGTTGTGGGCGTGATAATTTGGACAGTTGGTGTTTTTTTGGTAAGCTATTACGGTTTATGGTGCGCTGAAAAGTATGCAATATTTAACGGTGAAACAATTTGCGCTAGGAAAACTTACGTCCAAACTAACAATGCATCAATTTTAATATTAATACTTAAATCTTAATCTTAACTTTAATCATAATCTTAGCCTTAATCTTAAATTTAACCATAATCTTAATCTTACTCTTAATTTCAGTCTTATTCTTAATCTTGGTCTAAATTTTGGTCTACATCTTAATCTTAATCATGCCCACACGCCATCTTTTTGTTGATTTTAAAGATGCTTTTAATAGTACGAAGCGAAACTGCCTTACGACCCCATGTCTAATTTTGGGTTCCCCGCAACAACAATACGGTTATGTAGAGTGACCTTCCCGCACTGCTTGAAACCAAAGGAGGTTTAAGACAAGGCTCTTCACTCTCGTGCGACTTTTTCAATCTGATGCTGGGAAGCTTAGGAAGATCTGCCAATCTGAATCGCAGCGACACCATATATAGCATCAGAATGATGCTGTTGGCCTATGCAGATGATAGCGACATACATATACGGCCTGAAACAAAGGGACATAACCGGAGCATTTTCCAGTTTGGATGATGGATGAGCAACTGGCACAAATTCGCACAGGAGAGAAGTGGTTGGACAAGCTCTTTTGGTCTCGGCCCAAACTGACAAATGGTTGTAGTGCCAAATAAGAAAAAGAAGAAGTTAGGTAAGCATCAGGTGCAGAGTATCCTTAAATTTCTGTAAAATAACCACCAATTCTGTTCAAACGAAAATATTGCCCAACGTACAGAACACCAGGTGAACGGATGTCTTGCTGTCTTCCAATCTGTGGCTGTTGTCATTGTCTTCTTCTATCGGAGTGGTAATATTCTCATTTCTAATCAGTTCTAGTAAAAAAGTTTCGTCTGAAAAGTTTACTGCCATTTAGCTTTCGACTTTTCCTCTAGCTAAGTCCTTCACACGATTTCCTAAAACTGTTTATCTTGGCTTCTGGAATCTTTTTGTTGCAGTATTTAGGGGAGACGCATACTCAATTCGTTACCAGTTTTACCAACTATCGAACACACTCAAACTGGTTTGATGTCTTGATTTTCTATTTGTCGAGGTTTTACCCATAAAAAATAAATTTAATGCAAAATCTTTCTAGCGCTCTCTTTTTTTCACCACAACATCCATGGAGCTGCTTTACTTTCCGAAACGGCAGCATTCGGGACATCTATTTTTTCTCATAATATTTCCATTTATTGCCGTCCAAATTGCTTTACCACCACTGTTTGCGTATGTCTATCAACGGCAATTAAGGTATTTTTTACGTCACACTCGACTTGTATAGCACAATTTAATGTAGCATAATTGATATTGTAATTCTCGCATCTCGATGCGATAGCAATACAAAAATAAGAAATAAAAAGAAAAAAAACTAACACTTTTTTGAAATTTGTTATGCCTTCTTATTGAAGCACTGCGCCATGCTGGCTCATGGCTCATGGCTCATTATGCAACACTCAATTCTTTGCTACAGTTCATTTTTGGTTATCAATAATGAATTTTCTATAGCGGATTATTATGAATTTTGATAGCACTTCAAATCAACTTCATTTTCAATTCATTGGCTGATTGGTCGGTGATGCCATGTGACGAATTGAGTGTGGTGGTAACGGCATATCCCCAAACAGTTAGCTGTTATTCAAACATCAAACGCCGTCAAGAGAGTTGGGATTTTCCAGCAGCTATTGTTTGCTTGTGGCAAATAAAATTCTATTGGTAATTGATGGAAGATGTGCCAGCGATGACTACAATGCTGACTGCATACAATATTTGAAATATTTTAATTATGATTTTAATTGCTGCAGTGGATGAATGGATTTTAAAATCGTTCTCAAATGATCTGCAGATATTGAATGCATCGAGACCTTGAAGGAACTCTAGTAATTTATTATTGTACTTTTAAAATAAGTTAGATTGTAGTATAATACTGCGTATTTTCTGTTACACTTAATTAGATTAATTAGATAAAATCAAAATCTACAATTTGTATAAATTTGTAACACTTCACTCTTCAAATTTAAAAGACGTTCACTGCCAAATATCTCTAATGTTATTTGAGTAGTTGCAAGTACAGCTTTGATGAGTTGTGGTTTCAAGAGGTCGGAAAAAATACTATTAATATGTCAATTAAGAAGGCATTGTTGAAAAAGACAGAACGTAATGAGTTTCTGTGTGACTATTTACCCAATCTTCTAGATGTGAACTATGAAATCTATGGACTTACCACTAGCCACTAAATGCGTATGAGACTCAAGTATCAAAAAAAATTTTAAAATTTATTGAATTTTTATTGTAGAGCTGAAAAAAACACATTCTCATATATGTACTTTAAATAAATAATATGCAATATAAAATGAACGTTTCCCTGGACGAGATCGGTTTCCTATGGCAAAAGTCCTGTTTGCATTGGCTCAGCTTTTGTTGTATGAATTGTGAATAGAATTCAAAGTTTCAGTGCAAATACATATCATGCACATAACTTGGTATGGAAAAATTGTACATGTTTTCGTTTTGTCATTTTTAAAATGAAGAAATTGGCACTTCTTTAGAAATAAAACAAATGAGTATGTTAATTTTCTCCCAAAATTCATAAAGTTTAAGACGTGGAGCCAAAAATGTTTTGTGACAGATCGGTGTCATAGTAAGAAACTCTGCATTTTATTCCAAATTGGAACATTTCATAAAAGAAAAATTTGTATTTTTTTTTTTTAATTTGCGCTTATTTTTCTAGAATTGGTGGACGATAATGTAAACCGATTTTGCCGTTCTTTGAGATTTATGCTTTTCTGGTTAAAACCAGCATATACTCCGAATTTCATAAAAATCGGATAACATTTAATATTTCCGCCCACAAGAGCTGCAGGCGTGGCAGCGCGTCCTCGTTTACCATTTTCCACATTTCTTCATTCCTCAGTGCAGCATGGCGCATGTACGAAATTTCAGTACAGACAACGGGATAATTATACGATAAAAACTATTCGATTTACAATAAAACGACCGTAAAAGAAATGAACTGCCATACTTGATTGTTTCTTGAAAAATGCATTTTTATACAATAAGTGGGTAGCAAAGTATACTAAACTATGTTTTTCCATTTGTGCGAGCTCAAAGCTTCCGCAATCGTTTGTGCGCTTTGTAAGTTAGGATAGCTAACATCTACTCACACAGCCTAATACCGTAACTGTGCCAGGGCATAGTGATATCTCAGGATGATGAACTCCAAAGAACGCGGCCGGAAAACCAGGGCTTGTGCTACTGCGAAATAATTCCGGCCGGGTATGGACCGGAAATGAAGTAAACATCTCCTTATGCTCGCGAAGCAGGATGTCTCGATTCTGGTAGGTTTACTGAAAGGCCACTGTCCTAACGTGGTTCATGCAGTGTGATGAAATATCTCAACGGACCCCTTTTGTCGCAGCTGCATTGAGGATGAGGTGTAACCATCTCAACTAACTTCCACTTAGACTGCCTAGCTCTTGCCAGATAGCGGCTGAGACACTTGAATTCGTACTTTCTCACCAGTCCGGAACTAACTTCTGCCGCTTTAACTTAGCACTTACCGTTCGCATTGGTATCACAATGGATCAACCAACGCGGTCTAAGTGAGACAAAGGAAAACCACCTTAACCCATGTAGAGGAAAGACCTCTCTGGGCTTTGCTTATCTAGATCAGTTACGACGTAAACCAGCCGTGCCCAAAGCACATTTGGCGAAAGAAGCTTTTTAAAGCTTTTCATAGATTTAATAAGGGGCACGCATAGAGTAAACGCTCTGACCGATCCTCGTTAATCTAGCTTAGTATCTCTCAGCGTCCGTACAAAGTACATTGAAAAAACTTTCTAAAGCTTATCAAGTTCGCCCTGGTGTTTTCAAGCCCCTACTACACTGTTACTTGTCTCTCTTTGAAATGCCTAATTAACTAAGCATTTTAATTAGTAACCCTTTTATTTTAGTGAGATTATCAGCGAAGATATTAAAGGCGGAAGCTAATCGCTTGACCACACCAAAGCGGCCCCGAGACTGGGCTGCAAATAATTTCTTCAAGGCAAATGTAGCACAATCAAGGAAGTCGAGCATAATAATTTCATATCCATGCAGTTAAGAGAAAATGAAAGCAAACGCTAACGGCACAATTGTATAACTATTAACCGCACCTTTATCAGTATGTGAGTATGTATGCAGGTGAGTGTCACAGTTAGTGGGGGGGGGGGGGGGTTTGTTATAAAATAAAGTCAAATAAAATAAATATTTGCAACGCTTAACGGAGCAGCCAGCTAAATTGTTCCAACCGCAAGCGAGTGAGGGTGTTGCTAACTCATAGAAAAGCGTAGAAAAATACACACATATGCAGGTATTTTCATATGCATAGCTCGTTTTTAAAAGTGTAAACACCAGCAATTATTGCAAGTCAAGCACAACAGAATTGCAAAAGAAGAAGGAAAAAATGTAACCTCTCCCTTGGCACTAAGTCAAGTAGGGAAAGGCGTAACGAAGTTGCCACCATTCAAATCAGTTGCACTCTCCCAGCTACATATGTACATTAGGGTGGCCCTTATTTCGAAAAGAGCTCTCACCGTCTAGAAATGTGTGAACTGCCTAAAGACTGATCTATGCAAAATTTTAGGTCAATGAAAAAAGATTTAGAGGTGGCTCAAAGTGCTTAAAGTTTCGCATGTATTTCATATGGAGAAAAAACTATTTTTCGTAGAAATGGTAGAAAATCAATATTTTCCAATCGGCCAGCTCTTTATCTCTTCAGAAGACTTTCAGAAAAAACACTCAATCGTTTATTTAATAATTTATTAATATTAACTATTTTCTATGGGTCCCCCAAAACTCGAAAAATGCAAAATTTTAAATAACCCATTGGGTAATATTTTTTGAAGTCTCCAGAGAGAAACTGAGTGAGACCGAGAATCTAAACACTTTTAGTTTTCTCCATATAACTAGGGTCGTTCCACCCTAATGTACATGTGCATGTATGTGTACCCATATGCTTGGCGACAAGTGGAATTGCATCCCTTTGCCATAACAACAGCCAGCCAGTCACTTTAACGCTTTTCGACTGCACTAATTGTTGCTGTATGCGCTTGCTTTGTTCTTGTTGTCGTTGTTGTTGCTGGCGGCCATAAAGTGTTGCAAATGTAGGGGCGCTAGTCAGCAGGAACATTCATTGCGATGGCAGCAGCCATTAACCTCACAGTTGATGTCAGATTTGACATGGCAAAGCGCCGCGCAACGGCGACACTGCAACAGCGTATATGTATGTACATACCGAATGCATGCAACACATTGCAAACAGTGAACAATGACAACTATTGTGTGGCACAAAGCGAAATAAATGTGCAACAAGTGCAAGAGAATAACGACGACGCTTCCTACAAAACATATGAGCATATGCGCACATAAATACATACAAACATGACAAGCATTAGTGCAAATTAATGAGCAGGAAACGGCGAGAAGCGGAAGGAGGGGGCAAAGGCATGAGGCAGCGGCATGTTGTAAAGTGCAAATTGTAAAAATACTCTGACTGCAGGCAGCAAATATTTAAGTTGCAAATTGTAATGAGTGCAAATTCAAATGATGGTAAAATATTATTGCAAATATGTACATATGTGCGCATGTGCACTCATTGCATTCATTTAAGCTGCTGCTGCTGCTGTTGACAGTCACATTTATTTATGTCCGACAGTTGACATGTGACGGTTAAAGGTCGAGGCGAGTGCTTAGAATTGAGAATGTGGAAATGAGTTTTTGTGTTAAATAGAGGAAATTGGATTATGAAAAGGATTTATGACTCAAGCAATAAATATGCATGCATGCAAAAATTCATTTGTTAATATGTACAATATATACATACATAGTACATATACAGAATGGAGTTCTGCCCATTCTAACGGTAAGTGAGATAATATGCAGAAGGCTTTGTTGCAGAAAATACTTAAAAATGGCATTATTTTTCGTTCTTTGATGGTGCTGAAATTTGTGAATGCCAGTTTTTCTGGCCAAAATTAATTACAGCTAAATAAGCAAATGCTTAAAAAAAACGTGCGCTTTTTATTGATTGCCATATGATTTACGAAATTTAAATATAATTAAAAAGAGATACTTCTTCTTTTATTAAAACAATAAAATCTACAAATGAAATTAGAAAAAGAAAAATAAAATAAAATCAAAAAAGAAGTAAATGGTACTTCAAAATTCAAAATTTTTTGTTTGTTATTTTATGGCCTTATAGTATATATTAAAAAATTAAAAATAAATCAGATAAGATCATAAAAATTTAATGAAACAAAAAAAAATACATTTTTCTTTTTATAGAAAATCTAGAAATTAAAAGATAATGAAATTAACAAAAGAATTACAAATTAACTTAAAAAAGAAAAAGTTAATAAGTAGATAAGTTTCTAAAAATTTAAATATTTTTTAAACAATTAAATCTAAATAAAAGAAAAATTAACTACAAAAATAAAAAATTGTTTAAAAAGGAAAATAATAAAAAATAGGTACTAAAAACAAAACTAAGTTAAAAAAATATTTTCTTTTTAAAAGAATAATATCTTAAAACGAAAAGAAAATTAAATACAAAAAGAAAAATTGTTTTCTTCGATATTTATGGTCTTATAGCAATTATACCGATTCAACAATTGAGCTTGAAAGAAAATTAAGTTAAATTAAAAAAGGAAAAATACAAATTTAAAAAGAAAAAGAAAAATCCGTTTCCTGAAGACTCGAAATCGTATCTCTCGAATCTCTCGGCCATTACGACTGTTGTAGAGACGCTAGCTAAATGATGGAAGAAGACACTAGATGCTTCCGTTGTCAACTTGGAATCTATCAGTGATGCTTACAAAAGTACCAATCATTTACGTGATCCTCCTACTCGTCTGCATCTTAATTAACCGGAGGTCCCTCACCATATCTATCGCGAGCAGAACAGATTCACTTTGCCTTGATAGCAGTTTAACTCTATATACAGTATCGGTCATATTTATAGCACGCCATTTCAAAGTGATATTGTGTGCCACTTATGTTTATTTATTAATTTTTAAGAATTTTCAATCAAAATACAGTTCATTCTCAGACAAACCCTATATAAACCCAAGTGTAACAATTTGTAGAAAACTACAAAAAGTGCACCTAAGTTTCAAACTTTTTCTCGGAAGTGTAAGATTTTTTTGATTTCACAGTTTTTTAGCCCCTTCAATTTTAGTCTAATAATGTGCAAGTTTCAAGTGGCTAAAAGTAAGTTATATAACAGAGACGGAAACCATTACAAAATCCTCTCCATAAAAGTTGCTATGAGGAGATCTCAGATCCTATTCCGAGTTCAGTCCAGAAGCCACCAGAGATATCGTAGAATGATATTGATCAGGTGCAAGGCTAGCTTTGTGAGATTGATATAGTCGGCCGAAGAGATAACCAACAAGTACTTTTCGTTATGAAAAGAGAGGGGAAGAAATACACGAGTGCTAAGAGCTAAGAGCTTTAAATGTTGGATGATAGGAGGAAGGCCCGAAAATTTTATCAGAAAGTTAGGTCTCTAGATCAGACACCACAACTTAAACCGTGGTAAACTGTAAACTGCATCGGTAGGAGACGAGAGCGACTCTCAGTCCACGTCAGTTTTTATAGGATACAACTATTGTTTTCTGAATCGGAGATAGACGACAATGCAATTGTTGAAGTAGCCGATTCTTCGGTTACCAGAAGCATAGAAATACGAGGATCTTGGTATGCGAGAGCATAGTGAGTGTGCTAAAACTTAATCTACAACACTCCAAGGTTGCTGCAGTCACTCTGATTCAACACCAAAGAATTGCTTAAAAGGTCTTATCGAGCTTTTATGCGAAAGGCTAAAAATCCTACCCTCAACGAACAGATTGTTCCCTATCAGTGTCGCAGTGGAAAAGACCCGCGAAAAGAGGATCTATAATCACTAACTCTCTGTCGGTGTTAAAGCTGCTTTCGACAGCAAGAAAATGAGCTCCGTCAGAATTGAGAAGAAAGTCTTCGAGCCGTTCGGATTTAGATATGGTGGCTCACTATCGTACAACTCATTTTATCTGATGACAAAGAAACTAATAAGAGATGCCGAACTGATTCGCGTACATTTTCTGTCGTATTCTGGTGAAATCGACATGATCGCCCTCAGTCATGAGTTCCGTGCTGGTATTAGGTATGGAATATGACACTGTCCGATCAGGAGGTCTGTGTTTTGGCGGCAGATTTATGTGATTTGGCGACGACCACTACAGAGAACGGTCGTGCTCAGCGATGAAAAGACCAAGTGGAGAAGGATTTATCTTTAATGAGCCTTTTTAAACGCCGTCAATTGGCATGTACGATAAACGACTGGCGTGCTTCATTGAATTCGCTTGGCTGCTACTGCGCGAAACAAGAAGAAGAACTGGTTCAATACCAGTATCGACTAATTAAGATTGCATAGATATTTACAGAAATACTCATAGGCAGTTTCACGAAAGCAATTTAAAGGGAAGATAATTTTTATACCCGAGCGCACTTGTGCACAAGGGTATTATAACTTATTAATTTTGTTCACATAACGGTTGTTTGTAACAGCCAAAACGAATCGAGATAGATATAGACAAATGTATACATAAATGATCAGGATGAAAAAAGAAATCGATTAAGCCATGTCTGTCTGTCCGTCCGTCTGTCCGTCTGTCCGTGTACACGATAACTCGAGTAAAAATTGAGATATCTCAACGAAATTTGGTATGTAGGTTTCCCTTAATCCAAGGTAGGTTGCTATTGAAAATGGGCGAAATCGG
>NW_016166372.1:10204-24525 GCF_001687245.7 Rhagoletis zephyria | reverse complement strand
ACGCACAACCTACGATTACATGCAACGCAAAATTAACCAAAGCTATGTGTGTGTACGGTGCTTGCGCTGGTGGGCTTGGCAGACTAATCGTGTGCACTACCCACTAAGAGAGTTTTTTGAGTGAGCAAGTTTGTACGTTTCATTCGTTCAGCACCGAATTCAGTAATTCTCAAACGATTTATGAAAAAATGTTAAAAATGCAGGGGACGGGAATTGATAATTGGACTCCTGCTCGGTGGCTGCGACATTAGTGCGCGCGAAGTTGTGAATTAAATAAAGAATTTCCACCTCTGGGCCACTTTTTAAAAAAACCTTTCGTCTTATAGTCTACTCTGTGCTCTAAAAGTATACAAAACAATCGCTCAATCCTATGTGTAAGGCAATTCGAATAGTACTAACGTGACAATGAAGTCACCAATGACTGTAGCATGAGTTAGACTTAATTCATTTAGTCACCTAGGACAAGTGAATTAATTCAAAATGCTGACTTCTCTTGAATTAAAAGTGAAATATTCCTTCAAAAGCTATACAATTTCATCCAAAGTGATAATAAAACTTCGCACGAGAGAATTAAGTCACTAATGACTGCAGAGTGAGTTCGGCTAATTCAGTTAGTCACTTATGACTATGAATGAAGTCTCCGTTAATTAGTGATTTAATTGAAAACGCATAATTCGACGAATAAAAAGTAAATAATTGAAAAGTGTTTCCAACAAATTTTTAACTAAAATGTGAAAGTGTATAAGAAAAATCAACGAAGTGAATGAAATCGTCAAAGAACTTGCATTCATTTACAGCGCTACTGGTTAGCTTGGCACAACTGCTCACACAGCAACTGTCAGCCGGTCAGTCGGCGAGAGCATAACATTTACCTACGCACATGCTCCTATAAAATATCATGGATCTAGGAAAATAGGTACAGTGGGGAGCAGTGATGGTGATGTTTATTAAATATTTGCAAGGTTTTTAAAGTAAATTTTTTTTTTGGTATTTTATCACAAACAAATGGTTCATGATTTAAACAAAAGCATATAAATCAAACTTTTAAACTTTATACAGCGCTTAGAAAAACAAACTTTTTAATTACATTTTTTAGAAGTTTAAACGGCTGCAAAATCGCGTTGATTTTTGAGTTTTTTTTTTTTTTTGGTGACGGCTTTCTGCACATGTTCATACAAGCATGAATTTCCTATGGAAGAAAATGTGCAAAACCGTTCGCATAGAAAATTAAAAAAATCTACGCCAGTTTTTATGAATTTCTCTTGTTATTTAAAAAAAAAAAAATATATTAAAAATCAAGGCGATTTTACAACTGCTTAAAGCTTGCACTCGAAAAAATTAAAAAAAAAAATCAAATTAAAAAGCTCTAAATTTTAATGAGAATTTGTTAAATTTTTTTAACTCTATTGAGTTTGAAAGTTTTTTATGAAAAAATAACAAAAAAAATTTAACTTTAAAAACCTTTGCAAATATTTAACGAAAATCGTCATGTACTCATCACTGCTCCCCACTGTACATATATAAAAACGTATGCATACATTTGTGTATAGTTATACATACATACAGTGACGATCAAAAGTATTGGCACAGAGAGTTTTTCGCAATATATGCAAAGTGTTTTATTCTAATTTATGTTCGATAATTTTTTATAAAAATATAGTTCATTTTACACCAAAAAACATAAAAATAAAATCTCTAAACTTTGTGCAAAACTCAGGAAAATACAATAAATTTGCACACTAATTTGCAACTTTTTATTCAGATTTTTTAGAAAAATTCTAAGTATGCAGTTTTATAGTTCAATCAATTTTAGTATGTCAAAAAGCAAGTTTAAAGTTTCTAGAAACTCGCGTTTATTTTAGGCAATTTTTTTAGTGGAAGGTGTTGCTCATTTTCTCCATACAATAAATAATTGTCGAATATACTTTGTATGGAAGAACTTGCGTGAAAAAAATTGCCAAAAATCAACGCGATTTTCTAGCGACTTCAAACTTGCACTTTGTTATATGTTATGAATTTTCCTGAGTTTTGCACAAAGTTTAGAGATTTTATTATCATGTTTTTTTGGTGTAGAATGAACTATGTTTTTATAAAAAATTATAGAAAATAAATAACTTTGTATATATTGCGAAAAATTCACTGTGCAGATACTTCTGTTCGGCACTGTATGTACAAAAGTATTTATGCCTCTCTGTGTTCATGATTTAACAACAACGGGCCACTCGCAATGTTTGTGGACAAAATTTTGGCTCCATTAGCTGCTGCTGCTGCATGTACACATGTACGTTTGGTGTATCTCGATGCGATCAACGAGTAATTTGTATGCATGCCTGCGTCATAGACTACCAACACTGTTATGTATGTATGTAGTGTGTAGTGTATGCAGCAGGTGGAGACCCACGTTTTATGCTACAATAAACTTTATGCGCTACACTCGGACATTACACTCACGTACAAAAAGCTTGTACTCTAAAAAATTTTCGACTGCTGCTGCTGCTGTTTGGTTGGAGTTATTATTACACGCCTGTGTATTGTTGATGCTCAGCTAAATATGTAATGTTATTGTTGTGGCAATTGCTTGTTACTGGTTGCTGTTGTACTATTATAGCCATGGTTGTTGTAATGTTGTTGTCATGTTAAATCTTTGCTCCTTCGCACTGGACAGTTTTCCAGTCCATTAAATACTACCGACTCGACTCGACTCGACTCGACTCAACTCAACTGAACTGGACTTGACTGCATGCGTAGCCATTATTATTATGCAAAATATTTGTTGGCAGCGTATGCAAGGAGCAAGGAGTAGGTTGGAGTTGGAAGAAGGTGGCAACGGCATTTGTATGTGTGTACGTGCTGGTGTGTTTATAAGCTGCTGTGTAGTGTGCCTTTTGGCGCACTAGCGGCAGACCACTAAGCAACCAACCAACACTAATAAAATTACATGCCAGCAAGTGAGTCACGTCTAAACACATACATAGGTGTATGTGTGCGTTTATTTACGTGAGTGGGTGTACATTTGCGTATGTAAATTTCCATACAAGTACGTTTGCATAATGATAATAATATTCTGGTTTAGTGCGCATTTATTGAGTTGCTTTTGTTGTGTAGAGTAGGATATGATGCCAGTACTGAGTGTGTGTGGGTTTCTGTGCGATTGTGTTTGCATGTATGTATGTATGTAGGTATATTGGAGCATCATATTGCTGCATTTCAAAACGAAGCAATCCCAAGCATATCTTACCGAAAAACACACACACACTTTCACTTAAACTACGAAACGAAAATGGTGATCCAAAATTCCAAATTCTAAGTGCAAATGCTCTTTGACATAAAATAATCGAGGGTAACGTCGGATAAAAGTAAATATATGAATTATGTGGACACACTTACGTATACAAAAGCATCACTTGATTAGCTACGCTTTCTTCTATACTCGTATGTATGTCTATATGTAAGTAGATAAAAAAAATTCTATTGCACTCCAAAAATTTCATACCATTTTTATCAAAAAATTGCAGACCTTTTTACCACCTAATTTTACAATATTTTTTGGGGGGACGTTCAGTGGACTTTTATAATCTCAACAAAAAAACTAAAAACACTGTGCGACAAAAACAAAAACAAAATCAAAACTCGCGAAAGAATCTATATGCATACTCGCGAAACTAGGGGTCAAATATATCTACTAAAACTGCGGTTTTCTTTTTTCTCTCAGACGTGCGGTAAAGAAATTTCAAAGATAAGATTAATTAAAAATATTATTTAAAAAATTTAGTGCAATGTAAAATAACAATGTGGGCAGCAAATACAAGAAAAAATTATTTAGAATTAAACAAATTTTATTTTTCGTTTAAAACGAGAAATAGATAAATTGAAAATGCTCTCTTAGTTAATTTTGTATCCTAAAAAAAATAAGCATATAACGACGAAATTAGAAAATGTGGTCGGTTATACATTTGTCCTTAACATATAATTTTTTCTAAAATAAATATTGGAAATTTTCAAGGAAATTCCAAGATAAAATTTAAAAAGGACTTTTCCATACCTATTCGTTCTTGTGCATCAAAACATTTATTTATTTTTTCAATTCAAATTTCCACTTTATTTTACACCCATATTGTGGTACCAGATGCCTCTGCCCGGTTGTTTTATGTCATCGGGAAGACAAAGACTAATATCACCGCCATCCAAGAAATGCGATGGATGGGGCAAGGCAAAGTAAACGTGGAGACCTGCGAAGTCTACTACAGTTACAACGTAAAGGAGCGCAAATTCGGCGTTGGAGAGCCTACATGGTTACGCTGTGATCAGGCGCAGCGCGAGCTATATGGTTCCATTGTAAAGAAATGAAGAGGAAAGCGAGACGTATTTGCCGCAATAAGAAGACAGAGGCCGAAATACGTGAGTGCGAAGAGCTTAAAATGCTGGCCGGGAGGAAAAGTTACCGAAAATTTGATAAGCGAATTAGGCGACTTACGGAAGGTTACAACGCCAGGCGAACTCCTGTAAGAAAAACCATGACGACCGATGTCCAGAATGTATGAAATTATTTTCCACCCATAAAATGGCAACAGCACTGAAAGTAGTGGACAAGACGAAACTGAACCCAAAGTCTATGACGATGGATTCAATATCCCACCAGCTGACTATAATGAGGCTCGAATAGCGATTATGTAGCTGAAAAACAACAAAGATGCTTGAACTGACGACTTTCCAGCCGAGCTACTCAAGTACGTCGGCGAGGTGTTGATAAGTTGCATGCTGTATGCATCAACTCTTATGCAGAATATGGTCAGATGAACGCATGCCCGACGACCCCGCCATACGCGCCAACTACTACGGGATCAGCCTTCTAAGCATAAATAGGTTACAAAGTCTTATCGAGGGTATTGTGTCAAAGACTGAAGCCCGCCGTCAGCGAACTGATTGGACAACTTCGTTTATTTAAGAACCAGCATTAACACCAATAATAAAGTCAGCCTTGAAATCCAACGGAGAACCACTCATGCTCTTTTGAGCTCGACCAAAAATGCTTAGGCGATTACAGCGCCACTAAAGAAGAAGAACAAGATGAAGATGAACGGGAGAGATTAGAGAAGAGAGCATTATTTCTATCTGTTATTTTATTACTACCAGGATCAATGCGTACATAAACCTCGAATCATCTGAAAGTCTAGTTTATTTTCTCACGTTAAGCTTTTCAGAAGGCCTTAAAAGACTGGTGTGTATATATTTATGTAATAATAAAAAAGTTATTTGCCATCATTTTGAAATAAAAGTATAAATAGGTATTGTGTTATTAAAGGAAAAGTAAAAAATAGTAGTTCATTAACGAGGGGGGATCTATCCCCTAAATTACACCCAACTAGCTCCGTAACTGGCCGGGTTATCGATAGGCATACTTGTACGATTATTAACGTTACCATGCTTATGAAAATTCAATATTTCAATCGTTATCGATATAATCGATTAAATTATCGGTATTAACACGAATACGATTTTCGTTACCATTTCCATTATTCCAGATTCATCTACATATGTAGGTATTAGGAATGTTAATCCCGGGATCCCAGCCTTTTTTAGGTCCCGTACATCCCGGGATTCTTGGCAAATAATCCCGGGATTTCGGGATTTGTAATTTGTACTGATGGCAATAATAGAAACTCCTTTTCTTGACCAGTATTGGCTACATTTCTCGTTTTATTTAATAATTAATACCTTTTTTATAAATGACTAGCTCATTATACATACATATAACACAGTGCGTTAGTAAATTTTACACACAAATATCAATATATTCGCGAAACCATGGACCAAATATAGTAAAATTGCGTTTTTAGTTTTTCACTCTGACGTCGGTAATTAAAAATGATTTAAAAAATTCAGAGAAATGTGCTAGGTATAAAATTAAAGAGGAAATCCGGCAGAGTTTAAACAGACTCAATTTTTTGGTGCATAACGACTGGTAAGTATTGAAAATGTCCTTTTAAAATTTTTCCTTGAAATTTCGCAATATTTGTTTTTGAAAAAAATATATGCTCAGGACTTATATAAACACGATAACGTCCTCAAATTTCGTCCTTCCAACTTTATCAGCTAAAAAATTACCTATTCGTCCTTGTGAACCCAAAAAATTTTTGATTTTTTTTTTAACTC
The DNA here is from genome assembly GCF_001687245.7 of Rhagoletis zephyria. Taxonomy (NCBI): domain Eukaryota; kingdom Metazoa; phylum Arthropoda; class Insecta; order Diptera; family Tephritidae; genus Rhagoletis; species Rhagoletis zephyria. The sequence continues at coordinate 18,372 of NW_016166372.1, read as the reverse complement.
TAAAGAAATTTCCACTTTCATTTGGTACCCCTATTTTTATTCTATATTGCATTGAATTTTTTAAATAATTTTTGGAATAAATCATATCTTTGAAACTACAAAGTCCTTTAAAATAAATCCTGATATAAGAGAGAAAAAGTAAAAACGCCGCTTTTAATAAAAAATAGGTTTTTAACAAATTTTTTTATTTTATGGTAGGAGAATGAATATCTAAATCCCGGAACTAATCCGGGGATCCCGGTATTGTGATAATGACATCCCGAAACTCCCGGGAAAGTAAGAAGCGAAAAAATTAATATCCCTAGTATGTATGTACATATATCGACAATTATATCTCTGCTTTGCATTATAGTACTTAAACAGCCCTTATACTTATTTCAAAAATACAGTTTCTTGAACTACTTCTTATCGTTCTTTAATTGTACTTCATCTATTTCAACAATTTTGCATACAAACGGTTTACGGTACTCTCAATCCCACCGAAAGTTGACCGGCGAAACTTCAAAGCTTTTCTCTAAAATGCCTTCAGATTTTGAGTGGCTTTTCTTCATAAACGACATACTTATGTACTCGTATGAACAAAGGTATATACATACATATTCACATAAGGATATCTGCCGCTTGTCTTTTAAGTCAACTCCTTAAGTGTTGCTTAATTGTGTTGTTTAGCTGCTTGTTGCACATTTTAGCGCTGTTGTGGTACATTAAATAAGTAAGGACACTCAAGAACATTATATGTATATGCATACATATGTACGCACATATATGCATGTAGGCACCCACAAATGCATAAATTCAACACACATCAATGCATAAAGGAAAAACTCAGCACTATAATCCACAAAATGAAATGCCAACTTCCTTACGCCAGCTCTATATGTATGTAGGTGTCGTTGTCTGTGTCGTAGAAAGCTGCAGTGGCGGCTTTCCTTTGAAAATCCTTTTTTTGGTGTGAATGAAGTGGCACTCGAGCAGAGAGTGGCGTTGGAAATAGAAGCAAAAAAGAAAAATATATATGTATGAAGCTTGCAAGGAAGCTTGAGTTTGCATGTACTAGATACTTGCAACATTTCGTACGCTTCTTTCCTTGCTAGCTGCACATCGTCCAAGGCGGCGGTAGCTCATCAAAGCGCGCCGACCGCCCTACTAAGCGCATAATTTCAAGTAACCTCTCACTTCAAAGGTACTACTCAAGAGTCTGCTTGTGTGTGCATGTGTGTGTTAATATGCAAGTGAACTTAGCGTACAGTCAAGTATGCCATTTGTTGCTTAAGCCTACTAAACGGTCTGCCAGTGCAAAGAGTAAGTGCACATAAGACATTTGGATTGTTGTTTTACATGAAAACATATTACGATTATAAGACATTACAACGCCTAAGATGTCTTGTGAGTCCTCTAAATAGGTATGTTTTTTTTTTTTAGTTTATATATAATATATTATATTCTCTTTATGCCATCATTTCTTACCCTTTCCTTCAGCACTCACTCCAACCAACAACGCGTTGAGCGCCATCTATTCTCAATTTGCTGCATTATCGTTAACTTGGCGATTTGCCAACGTCTTGGCAGCAACTGCGCCATCTAGCGTAGAAACTTTGTAAAAGAAAAACAACCGTTACGTAGCAGTGTATGTATACATATGTACATAATTGAGTTGAGTCGCTAAGTGATGGGGAAGTGAGTGCGAAAGAAATGCAAACAAAGAACAATGAGAGTAGCAGCAGAACAGCTGAGCTAATTTAGTTGACTCAGCTAACTTTTGCCAAGAAATTTCACTAAAATTTTTAGCGTTGTTTTGTGTGAGTTGTAAAAGAAATGAGTTTCTTTAGCAATTTGGGGTGGCTATAATTGAATATATGCTGGTGATGGTAACTAATTCATAACGCGCAGGAAGGAAATTCAGAACATTAACTTTGTTTTCAAAACGCAAGCTTGGAGTGAAAAGTTGCTAAGACCATTTGTGCAAGTTTTAAAGGCGAGGACAAAAAATGCTTATAGCCATTTTCTGCTAGTACTTTACAAAACTTTTAAGACGATATTTTGAGTGTCTAAAGCAAAGCAAAACTCCATACGAGTGTAAAGGGTTCGCTGTTAATAAAAAGATCATTGTGGTCCTATCGAGTTACCTGTACCTCTTTTTGACTTAGCAAATTTGGCTTTCATTGAGCATAAACGGGAAGAAATAAAACAGGTAAACATATCGCTTACAGCCGATGAATTTTTAATTTCTCTTGCTATAAATAAAAATAACTGTTATTTGCAGATTTTTCAGAACAAAATCAAAAATATTTGTTATTATGGATTTATAAAACAAAAATAAAAACACTGTTGTTTAAGGAGTTATTAAATAAAAGTAAAAAAGTAATTGTTAAAGAGCAATTTTTTTAATAAAAGTTGTAACTTTTACGGTCCCTGCAAATAACCTGCACATTTTCTGAAAAAATTCTGTGCTGAAAAACAACAAAGCCGCTGAAGCTGACGACCTGCCAACTGATCTAAGTTGATGAGTCTGAAATTAGGGCTCTGCAAAATAGCGTTGCGCAACACTACCAGCACCGGCAGAATTATGAAGGATCTCTGCCAGCCGATCAATGCCAAAGACAGGACGACTTTCCATCATGTGACTCATTTTGATGCTGAAAATGATAATAAAGAAACTGCAAACTGAATCGCTCAAGCGCAATATTTATGAGTGCGTGATAGCAACTGGAGGACTCCAGGTAGAGGACTGAATTTATTTTGCAAGCCAAAAATTATCTCTGCTTTGAATCAATCAATCTTGCAAACAAGTGTAGCTTTCAATGCGGTAACAGCTGGTGATGCCAGATGAGGAGGAAGGCCTCCTTTCCAAGACTGGAAGAGATATACTTGGCCTCAGTTGGTATTTCCAAAATGGCGTCGTGAAACGCCTGCCATACTTTATCAGACTCACCAAAATCTCGTAGGCGCTTACACCGCCAAGCAAGGAAATCCCCTGACCAGTAGCAGCAGCAGACAACAATTTGGCTGGCAAAACTGTGTGTTCTTCGGTGATGAATGCACGCCCCCTCCTTCGGGGAGAAAGTCAATAATGTGGCAACCTCTATTTCTCTCAATCGTGGCATGAGACGACACGAACAGAATGACAAACAGTAGGAATCACTGCAAGCGGAAGGAAGGAAATAAGGTTTGCTTGCGAAATCCATCGGCAACCGGATTAGTAAGATTTATTTATATAATGGTGTAACCACCCTGGTAACTGGCAATTAAAAGGGTTCGACGCACCTAGGTCTAAGGAAGTATTTGACAATATGTATAATTACGGTCACCGTCCGTACTTTATTTCAAAGGACAGCCCTTTTTATAATGATGCTGTCCTTTGAATGTTTTATTTTTCTAAAAATCCATTTCGTCCTTGATTTCAAAACTGTTAAGGGACTAGTTTTTTTGATGCGATGTTATCATATATTACAGCTTAGTAGATACAAATTTTGAAGAAAAGGCAGATAATGCGAGAAAGTTGGAGAGTTCGCCCTTGCCATTTACCTTGTCGCAGCGAGTGCATTTACCATTCTTATTGAGGATACATGTGTAGTAAGAAAATAGAAGAATGTGCAAAGCTATGTAATTTTGTTCTACGATTAATACTTCGCATTAGGCATACACCATAGCTTAGGTTATGTTACGTTGACTTTCACTCAGGAATTTAGGGCGTCACACTTGAGCCAGAAGCCCCATTGTGATATACTACCTTGCCCTGATATGAACCTTCATCTGCCTTCCCATATAAAGTATTCACTTCCCTGCAAAAAATTCGACTAGTCCGGGATGACTCCGGGAGCAATCGCAAAGGAACTTGGGACTAATAAATACCACTTTTATATATAAAACGCGACTCGTCACTTTTAAATAAATAAATTAAATATGAGTCTGGGACTAATTGATATCCAATAATACCCGTATGCGAATAGTTGCGGTTAAATAATGCCCAATTGTACCCGATTGAGAGTAATCTCGGAATACTCTCTTTAGAGATTAGTCGCACAATTTTTTGCAGGTTTATTTACCCTGATTTACTCTGAGTCCGCTGGGCAGTCGTCAAGGAGATATTTCGGTTTACGTTATCGTATTTATGATAAGACAAGACAATGACAGAGAAAGCGCTCGATGCTAGTTACCTCCTCCTCGTTCCTGCAACTGCGGTAGAAGTCAGTGTCCATTAATAAAACCAATCTCTAAGCTAATGTAGAGATGATCAAGGAGAACTAGAGGCTAATATCTGTCTCCATTAACTCGTGGCCCATTTATGATTATCTTGTTCAATAAAAACAGATCTAAGCCATAGTTCGTTTGAAGATACATAGTTTTCTTTTCGGTAATTGGAGCAAACCTGATCGATTACAGATTGCTTCCCTTCCATGCCAGCTGGTTCGCAATTACCTCGCATTCCCATCCTAACCATTTAATTCAAACGTGTGTATTTCCGGTTGTTATCAGCACTGTACAATCCCTAAAAGCTTATACAGACCTAAAGTTTAGATATTCACATTCGCATAGTAAAACCCTCTTATCATTATTGTCATTTCAATGACTAGCTAACTTCAAGTGCTTTTCGCAGAATGATTAAATCAGAAATAAGAACAAAGTTCTTATCAGTTTCACAAGTATACCTCAAAAACGACATATATCTCATTTCCTACAAGAGTGTCATTATCCAAAAATAAGAAACTCGAGAAAAATGGCTTTCAAGTTTACAGTTAACATACGCTACCATAGTAAAAATGAAGATACATTTTCTGCTAATGTTCTATTGCTAATGGTAAATTGATACAGTTATGAAGAAGATGCATACTTAATTAAAATCGTTTTTATGTTATGATATTCTTGCAGCAAATGAGCGATGTACGTACTATTTCTAAATATTTTTGCAAACAAAAAAAAAATATTTCAAGCCTTATCTTTATAACTACAAAAAGTGCATGGATACGGGGGTGCACCAAAGTTGTATCGATACTTTGACAAATAAATTCTTACAGCAGACATAAGGGCATTGGAAGAAATTTAGAAATATTATTGATCATGATCGGCAGGTCAACTGTTATTAACACAAATAATCCAAAGCTGTCTAGAGAAAAACAAAATTTTGGACAGCCTTCGATCGAATACGCAAAGAGCTCAGCTTTCTCCTGTCGAAGTTGTTCACTTTTTGGATTGAACTCGCTACCCATCGTTCGGAGAAGCTACGTAGTAGTTTACTGGCGTACGAAAGCTAAAACATTGACAGTCATCTATGTAGGAACACTGTCATTCATAAATATGTACATATGCAAGTGCATTCATATGGAGGCATATATGTACAAACATACAAACATTTGGCATTAGAAACGTATGATTCATTCTTATCTCGAGTACCTTGTCTTATCGGTGTTGATAAAAATAAAAAAATGCCAGCTAAACTTCAACTGCATTCCATAAATGCATTACAAAGTTTAGTGCAGTCTTAGAAGCGAGTAAGAACGGTGTATGCGGATAAAAAAATTTATAAAACTAAAAAAAATATTCAAAAGTTGAAACAAAGGCAATCCCTCAAAAGTTGGGCACTTTTTATAGAACAAATTTGTGACGATTCGAGTACAACTTCATTCCGATTGAATATTCAGCCATGCAATGGGCTCTTCCTGTTCGAGGGATAAAGAAATCGCAACTATTCCAACTGTACAAAATGTTTCGGCCAACGTAGGTGTGAAGTACACATACAACGACAGCAACAGCTGTTTATTGGCTGTGCAATTTGAACCGGAGGTATGCAATTAAGTACGTTCGAGAGAAATTATAGAAATTCCGAAAGACTAAGACTATAAGTCCCGTAAAGTCTCGAAAAAAACTAAGAAAAGTCCTAAAAAAAAACTCCAATAAAAATCTATAAGTCTAAAAATTTTCGAAAAGAATNCTAGAAATTCCGCAAGACTAAGACTATAAGTCACGTAAAGTCTCGAAAAAAACTAAGAAAAGTCCTAAAAAAAACTCCAATAAAAATCTATAAGTCTAAAAATTTTCGAAAAGAATCCAGAAAGTTCCCGAGCAAATCAGAAAAAAGTTTAAAAAAGTCCTCACAAGTCCCGGAAACTTCACAAGGTAATCTTAAAAAATCTCGATAAAACTACCGAAAACTACTCGAAATTCCCGATAAACTTTGGAATACAAAAAATATTTTGAATAGTGATGAAAGAAATATCGAAAGGCCCCGAAATAAGGTTCCCTATAAAATCTCTAGAAGTCTCGAAAATTTTGGAGAACATATAAAAACTGTCTAATGATCTAAATTGTCCCGCAGAATCCCAAGCAAATATCGAAAACTCACAAAAATTGTTAAAAATATAGAAAGCTCCGAAAACTTACAAAAAAGTTCAAGCAATTAGTAAAAATCACGTTACGTTTTCGAAAAATCTTGGTATGCTAGAATTGTTTCGAAAAGTCACAAAAAATACCGAGAGGTGTCGAAAATTATGCGAAACATCCCAACAAGTACCAAAAAATTCCGATAAGAGTTAAAGGTCCAAGAAAATTCTGAGAATGCGCAGAAATTCTCGAGCAAAACAGTAATTTTTTCGAAACAACGAGAGAATCCTAAAAGCTTCCCTAAGAGTGGAGAAAAATCCAGAAAAAATTCCTAGGCCTCTTCAAAAGCTGCGAGAATACCCGATGCGATGCAAGTTCTATAGGGGGTTTTGGTATTTCTGAGAACATATCGAACTCGGCGTTGGCAGTCCTCTATAGGTTCTATTTCCAAACATGAATGATCAGATCTAACGAAAATAGGATATTCTTCTGCGCCTATTTTCTAAATGCCACGACTACTATTTCAGTCTCGCCAAAAACTGCATTACCTAGCTTTTTTCTTTCCGAGATATTCTTATTGCGTTTATAGACCTCTATTTTCATATGTTATCTTTTTCCTGGTTACAGAACTCCACAAAGGTCTTGAAGTACAACAGCGCCAAAGAATACTGGACCGTCTGCCATGAAATCCCAGTTAAAGGTCTCTTTCGTACAGTAATAGTGAAACAATATCTCTTATTCTACGATTGGAAGGATGGCGTGAGAATATGTTGTTACGATACAACAACACGCGCTATACGCACCTTGAAGCCGCTCAAAGCGGAACAGCCTTTTTGGCGTTGTTATTACGCTGTCGAATTTCAGGATCGCCTATATATGATAGGTGCAGACTCAGAGGATAATCGTAAAGTATATGTGTAAGTTGGAAGTTTAAATTTATTTAACAAATATCTAAGTGCGCATATCCCACATCTTAGTTGGAACCCCGAAACCGATAGTTTGACCGCTGCACCTAAGCTGATTACTGGTCGCACAAGAGCTGCAGCGCTGAAGCATGAAGGCTACTTGTATGTGGTTGGTGGTATGGTCACAAACAATGGCACCGATAGTGACACGAATGCGGTCGAGCGATATAATCCACGGCGGGATCGTTGGGAGCAGTGTGCACCGCTGTTACAGGCGCGGGGTGCGATAGCGGTGAGTTTTTTGGGAGAAGCAGAGGAAAACTACGTATACTCCATAGGCTAATCGAATGCAAAAACAAAGCATTCGCTGTTTTCTCTTTATTAATACCTTTTTTCTTTTGCCTTGCAGTTAGCCTCCGCGGGCCAATATNTGAAGCAGAGGAAAACTACGTATAGGCCATAGGCTATTCGAATGCAAAAACAAAGCATTCGCTGTTTTCTCTTTATTAATACCTTTTTTCTTTTGCCTTGCAGTTAGCCTCCGCGGGCCAATATATTTACGCTCTTGGTGGTGACTGCAGTGAGGTGCCGACAAATATGGTAGAGCGCTACGATACGCACAACAACAAATGGACACAGGTTAGTTTGAATAAATAAAATAAAATAAAATTAAAATAAATTAAAATAAAATAAAATAAAATAAAATAAAATAAAATAAAATAAAATAAAATAAAATAAAATAAAATAAAATAAAATAAAATTAAATTAAATTAAATTAAATTAAATTAAAATTAATTAGGAAAAATTGAAAAAGCAACAAAGTCACAGGTTAGTTTGAATAAATAAAATTAAATAAAATTAAAATAAATTAAAATAAAATAAAATAAAATAAAATAAAATAAAATAAAATAAAATAAAATAAAATAAAATAAAATAAAATAAAAT
>NW_016166372.1:0-10179 GCF_001687245.7 Rhagoletis zephyria | reverse complement strand
AATCTTTCTCTCCATACCCAATACAAAAATTTCGCTCCCCTTATCGTACTTCAAAATACGCCTGATCACATTTCAAGCATGGCGGCGACAATTTTTTTCCACATTTGTTGATAAAGTACATATGTATGTATACAAATATACATGCATGTATTCATACATTTCCACACACTATAAACATATATATGTTTTGAGGGTTGCTTAGGTTGACTAATCCGTTAGACAGGCTGGCTGCCTGTATGCCACGCTGGGCCGAGAGTGTTGGTTGGTGGTCGAAGTGTCTTGTTTGTCGATTGGTTGGTTGACAATTGGTGACATGGCGACAATTGTTAAGGAAGTACAGTGAGACGGAAGCCTTTTTCTACGCTCATATTTGAGGAATAGGCATTTTTTTAGAATAACAATAAAAAATTTAGAGTACAACATTAGGCATAGCAAAACTTTTCCTGGAGAAAAAATTCATAAAACTTCAAGAGTACATAGTTATCATTCTTTTTTGGTGAAATAAAAAAAAAAATTTGGTAGAAACAATAAAATTTAAAATTTTGAGTTCGAAAAATAAACACAAATTAAGAAAAATATTTAGAATTTTGCGTTAAAAAAAATAAATATTAAAAAAAAAAAAATTGATTAGAAACTAAGTTTTAGAAAAAAAATAAAAACTTTGAATTAAAATTTTTGAGTTACAATGTCAGTAATAGATTTATTTTTAATGAAGCGCAGGGACTTTTTCTATTCAATACGTTTTTGTGCTAAAACTCCCTTAGCATAAGAATTTGTTTTCGCAGAAAAAAGTAATGAATGCTCGACGCTTATTTTAGGGAATACTTTTTTTTTAGAATGAAGTTTTAGGCACAGCAAAAACTAGAAAAATAAAGAATAACATTAGTTTTTAGAATTTCGCGTTAGGAAAATAAATACGAAGAAAACAATTTTGGTTACCAAACTCAAGATTTAGAAAAAAATTAAAATTTTTAGTTAAAATTTCAGGAATATATTGTTGATGTTCAGATTTGCCTGGTTATTAAGTTATCTGGTTGAAAAATATTGTGGGTGTTCATACTTGCCTGGATATCAGGTTATCTGGTTAAACATTTTTATCCTATAGTGTATTTTATTGTTGTAAACTGAATAACATATATGTATAAACTCATCGAGCCCTAACCGCGACGAAAGCAACATTTTTTTCAAAATTTTATTTTTGATGCAGAATGCATTGAACATTTCTGCATCAAAAAGAAACTTAAAAAAAATGTGGCTTACGCCTTTTTGGCGGTTGGGGCTCAACATATACAGATTACCTGATAAATTGATAACCAGGCAAGCGTGAAAACCCACATTGTATTTTTTTGAATAAAGCCATGGTTATTTTTTGCTTTTAAGTATAAAATTTTTGTGCAAATTTTTCCGGAACACAAACAATGTTGCTTTCGCAGACATATTTTTAGAAGCAACATAGTGAAGATTTCTATTTAAAAAAGTACAAAAAAAATCTGTAAACTATTTTTTGAAAAAAGAATTTTTCTACTAAAAATTGTAGAAAAAATTAAAATAATTTCTAAACAAATTTTTTTTACCAAAATTTTAAAAATAAATATTCTTTAATGAAAAGCAATAAAATTTGTTTGCTAAATTTTCAAGAACTTCGAGAAAAACTAAATGAAACACTTTTCTCTCTCTCTGTCTGTCTCTCTCTCGCTCTCCCTCTCTCTTTCTCAATGGGCTGAGTGTAGTCTGCGGAGCTGTGCCATAATTTGGATATAGGTAGGTAAGGCTAGACGGAACAAATTTTCGTCATCCATTGCCAAATTTGGTTTGGAAATAAATTGGGTTTCTAAGCTATGCCATTTTCAGTATCATTTATCGTACGAACTAATACGAAAACCATATGCTTCTCAAAAATCTGATTTTTATCGTTGCATCTAGGCCATCGACGACCAGAGAGAGCGAGTCAATATGAAGTCTATAAAAAGTTTTTAAAAGCTTCGCTGGAAATGTTTTTGGCATGACTCATCAGGGCAGTGCTTGCCATCTAATCACAACCCGGCGTATAATTTTAAGAAAAAAGGGTACTTCGCTGGTTCGAAGGTTAGTCAACCGCCAATTAGTAGCTTCTTCCTCAACTTACGAGCGTAGAAAACTAGCAAGTTCGCAAAGAAAGCACTTGATTTCTCATGTGCCATGTGCCATACACTTTGCGTTTGCACCCATTAACTTCATCGTATGCCCCAACGGTTTTGAATACCAAAAGGAACTGCTGTTATATGAGCATCTTCTCTATAAAAGGAAATCACAACGAAATATTGGGATACCAAGTGCCGACAACTCTATTATGCTTCCGAATCCAGTCTGTACTTTCTTAATAGTTTGCTCCGCGCTACAACTCATTAAATAAATTGAAATTCATGTCACCGCATAAGCGACAAAAGTCACTAATTTGTCTCCACAACCCAACGTTATCGCCAACGAACATCTCGCCCGCATTGCCGCATTGAAGTGAAGTGCCAATTCAACTTTCTTCTTATTTAGCCAGCTTGTGGTTTCATATTTGCCTATCCTCATTTCTATGCATTTTTTTGAAAATTTTTTATTTTTTTTTTGTTTCTTCCGCCATTTTTGCTTTTTTCGATTTCCATTTCCATTTTGTTGTGCTGCCCATAGAAATGCGCTTTCATTTGATGTTTCGCTGAGTGATTTCGTTTTTTCTTTTTATTTCTTTTATTTCCTTTCAATTTTTTTCATGCTACAGCGCTTCAATGCGCCAATGACACGGCTACGGCTCCAGCACTAGCACCCACTATGGCGGCGTCTCCAAACCTGAAGGCGCACTCCTCCTAGTGTCTGTCAATCATCCTATACATACATGCATAGCTGCGGCGAAGAAGGCAAAGTACTGAAAAATAATGAAAAGAGAAATAAAAATAAGAAAAAATATGAATGAGGGTGGTGCGGGAAGCAGCAGCGAAGCGGAAAAAATGTCAACAGCTCCAATTAATTTGAAAAATTGACACAAAAGGCGCACCCAATGCACAGCGCTGCGCCAGCTGATGTTTGTTGGTGTCACCAGTTCTTGGGTACTGGTGGCTTACCTGTGCAGCTGGGTGGAAATGAAGTGGTGTTGCTGAATAGCGGCATGCGCTGCGCCACAAGTGGGCGTGAGAAGTGGAGACCGATTGCAGCAACAGCAGCTCAAGTATTTTCCCATTTTTATTTATTTCCTATGCGCTCTGCACGAGCACCTGTCATTCAAATCGAAGCTTTTTGTACTTTTTGCTTTACTTTCCACGTTCTTATGTTTTTATTCGTATTTTGCTCGCTCGCACTCGACAGCGCACTAATTTGGTCGCCGCTTTTTCGTGTTGCACAAAAGTTGAAGTGGCCGCAATGGCAATGGCTGCTGGTAATTGCTGGATGGCTGGCTGCCTGGTTGACTGACTAGCACTTCACGTTGAATATTTAATTTCAATAATTATTTCGTATGCATTACAAAACTTAATTATGCTAACAAGTCTAAGCATAAGGAGGAGATGGTGGGGGATACACAGCAGCAGCGCTGGTCAAAATGGCGTAGCCAGCAAGCAACGAGTGTCACTTGAGCGCGCTCAGCGTCTGAATGCAATTCGGGTCCGATTGATTGGTTAGACTTTGATTGGAAAAGTATGAGCAGAAAAAAAACAAGACGTCAAAAAACAAAAGGNGAAATCTCCCTTGGACCGCCAATTAATGTCCGTCAAGTATTTCTAAGCGCGGTCTTAATGAATTGGTGCATGCAAGGCTTTGATGTTGTTCAAAAGGGTATTTTATGACATGAGAATTGCATAAAATGTGATTGAAGCTAATTATTTTAGATTTCCGTTAAGTATATAGAAATATTTAAAAAACAGGTTGGTCTCGGCTCTGAACTTGGAAGTGAGCATGCATCGCCTTTCATCACCCCGAACACCAAAAAGTCATTGGTTAAAGTTTCCACGACGAAACCTTGCGTTACCCATGGCCCGTCCAACCGACTGAGCGGCGTGTTTGAAGAAAGGCGGCAGCAGTCTTTAGTATTCAGTTCCGAGACGCGGTCGAGACAGTACGCGGAAGGTTTGCGTTAGCCTCATTAGGATATGGGATCTCGCAGGACTTTTTTTTCGGACACTCCGTAAGCCAAGTAGTATCGGCTTCAGAGTGTATTCTTATGCGATCAAAAGAAAAATCAGCCATTCCAGATATGGGTTCTCAGAGGTTTTCTGTGCAGTCACTTTGTTAGCAAAGCGATTGGTTCGAGGCGATCGAAAGGAAAATCAGTCGTTCTCCGTCTACTTTCGAATACAACGTCTATGAATGCACTTAATTTCTTCCCACTTATTAATCTCTAAAGCTTCTAAAGAAGTATATAGTTGGAGCTTGGAACCCAACGGCCACATGAGCGATGGTTTAGTGGTCCGTTAGTTAAGCCGTATATGCATACCGGAGGAAAACTTTTCGAATTTCATATTTTTCGATTGCCGAATGGAGACCGAAGGTATACCGATGCTCTCTGGGTATACATATTTGTAGCCTTACTATCCGGGTAGTAATTAGTGTCGTAGCGGCGCTACTAAGCCCTACCCAAATCGGCTGGTCTATCAATTAATGTAGTCATGGTCGAAACAACAATAGGTCTGCTTCAATATCCAAACCTTAGACGTGCCAGAATGACACGTATCTCCCGGGGCAGCTGATGCTCTTTGTCTGTGACGGATAGTGGTTGAGCTCTGATGTCGGCAGCAACGGGGCGAAAGTTTCTAGATGTGATTTGGTCTCGCTGAATACCGTTTAAGGCCGGTGTTCTGACAAATCTGAAGCTTCGTCTACTACGTCATACCAGTCCCCGGCCAATTGCCTTGAATGCTGCTAACAACGTTTCCTTGTCTTTGCCTTCAACTGTTTCCGGCGAGCAATTTAGAAACTTTTTACCATCCAGAAGGATCCCATTTACCTATTTGGTATAAGACAACTCTGGTCTGGTACAAGTCATACAACTATAACGGAGACAACAGCCAGGCATTGGAATATATGCAGCGCTATTCTTAATGAACGTAACTTTAAAGGCTTTGTGTGGCCGTCTTTAACTATTTACAGACATCGACCTGATCATTTTGGTTGGATGAGATCTTTTTTTCGCTTTGCTAAGAAGCATTATTTGACGAGGCTCAGCTGAAGTACTTGACTTGAATGGCAAATGGATTAGAAATTAACGAGGATGGTCCATGACTTTGAACCAAAAACGAGTGCTTGCAGCAATAGTTCGATTTCCGGCAGCATTGACTGATTGGCTCGGTCCTTCCTCAAAACAAAGTTACTAAGATATTTAGGCCCGATCCCTGAGATCTTGTCTCTTCTGTTAATGCATTCGGCTACTCTCTCATTTAGTGGAATACCACTGCAACTCTAAACAAATACAGGCGGACATGAATTGCTTTTTAATGCTTTTCGGGTTTGCCGCCATGAAGCCTTTGGTTCTGACTCAACTCTCAGCAAAGTAGTTTAGAAGGGAGCTCTTACCTAATAGCTTGAAGTTCTTTCTGTTTGTATATTTACTTTTTTATACCCGAGCGCACTTGTGCACAAGGGTATTATAACTTTGTTCACATAACGGTTGTTTGTATACAAATGTATACATAAATGATCAGAATGAAAAGAGAAATCGATTACGCGGTGACTGTCTGTCCGTCCGTCCGCCGTCCGTCCGTCCGTCTGTGCACACGATAACTCGAGTAAAAATTGAGATATCTTGGTATGTGCACTTCTTTCGGGCGTAGGACGGATGGTATTGAAAATGGGCAAAATCGGACAATAACAACGCCTACCTCCCATATAACGGTAATTTTCAGAAATACGAAAACTGCGATATTTTAATAACTACTGAAGATTATTCACTCAAAATTGATATTTACAATAATTTTTAGACGAAAAATAAGAATATTATACATTTTTGGAAAATGGGCGTAGCCACGCCCACTTATGGTTACATGTGTATATCTTCGTAACCGTTGCACAAATTTCTTCCACACTTGGCACAGTTCACGGCACGCCCACATCCCATATAACGGTAATTTAGAAAAGTACGAGGTCTTCGATAATTCAGTAAATATTAAAGCGAATTTATTCAAAATTGATGCTTGCATCAATTCTTTACCAAGAAATACGTTTATTACAAAATTTTGGAAAATGGGGGTGGCACCGCCGACTTTTGATCACATATATGTATCTCGGTAACCGTTCTACCAATTTGTACCGAACTCGGTATGATTATTGTGCTTGCCACATAGAAGCAAACCGTTGAAACTTATTGGAATCAGATTAAAATTACGACCACTTTTCATATAACGGCAAATTTTAGAAATGCTTGAAACCTCAATAATTCGAAATTTAATGCCCCTAATTTACTCAAAATACACACCGGCTTACCATGTAGCGGTAGCTTTCGTAAAGGTGAAAATCATATACTTAGNTAGAAATGCTTGAAACCTCAATAATTCGAAATTTAATGCCCCTAATTTACTCAAAATACACACCGGCTTACCATGTAGCGGTAGCTTTCGTAAAGGTGAAAATCATATACTTAGTACCTGCGCCGGGTATTTAATGTTCGGCTCCGCCCGAACTTAGACTTTCTTACTTGTTTACTAATCTTTTAGTGATAGAATTGCCTGCAGGGGGAGCTAATGTCGACTTGGCTACCTCTTTACAAATTTTTGGCCTCTATGTTTTCTTATCGCCAATATTGTAATTTGCCAGCAGACTTTGCTGGATCCATCTTGAACGGTAGCAGGGCTCAATATGGTAACCCTCATTGCTTAATCAGCTTTTTTCACAATCTAAAATTAGAGCTTATGGATGATTTTTTTGTTATATTTTTCTAAATTCACTTAAGTTAGTTAATTAAAGATATGGTTACAAAAATGTTATATGTACCACCAAACATTCTTCAAAATGTACACCTGAAGTTCCGAACTGCATAGTTACACTAACATTCATATTGAAATTTATTACTTAAGTCCCTAAGTATTTTACTTAAGTCAGTTAAGTGCTTATTTTTTACGTGAGTAAATTATAAGCTTAGGTTAAATATATAACGTAAGTTTTTAACAGAGTAATTCCACTTACATTCATATACTTAAGGACCTAAATATTGAAATAAATCACTTAGTGCCATATAAGTGCTTAATTTTATTACATTAATCACTTAATTGGCTAAGGAAAATGTACATCGGAAGTTTTTAACACCTGTACTCATACATTAAAGGCCTTAAATTATTTGATTAAGTCACTAAGCGGTTACGTTTTTCCTTAAGTTGTAATAAGTCAGTATAAAATTGTAATTAGGCATCATTTAAGAATATAAAGACATTTTCTATAATAAAATTTATAATGCATAACTATATATCTAAGTTTTTGTTTGGATTTTTAAGTGAATTACAGAACACACTTACATATATTTATAAGAAATATGCAATTAGCTTATACTTTTCCCAATTATTTAACTATAAAAGCATAAGTACATGACTAAGTACTAAAGTGTGTGTAAGTCACTTAAAAATTATTCAAACATATTAGATACCAAAAAAATTTCCAAATGTCAGAAGCCAGGGGAGAAAATCGCAGTTGCGGCACACTCGAATTTCTTACAAAAAAAATACTAATAAGTACTAACCACTTACTTAAGTAACTGCTTAAGTAACTCCCTAGATATGTATATCACCTAATTGGCAAAACGCCCTCACATATTCGGCATACGCCGCTTGCACCACTTGAACTTTGACCCTTCAAGCGTGCTAAGCATACACATGGCTTAAATCAAAGCTAAGTACTAGCAAGAAATTCAGAAAAAAAATATCTTAGTAAAAAAGCAACGAAATCTCAGCGCAAAAAAGTCTTACAAATTAGTCACTCAAAATGAATGTATGCAAATCTATGTAGCAGTGCTGCATTTGTGCTGCCATGCCAGAGTTGCTTTTTGTGCTGCACACGCATTGGTTACAAAATAATTTTTGCTTTCGTTGTTGTTGTCGCTGTTTTTTTGTTGTTGTTGTCATTGCGCTTTGCATGCATTTATGCATACTCGAGCAGATGTTGCTTGGCTAAGCGAAAGGCAAAACAAAGCAATGAAAAAAGTAGAAAACTGTGTAATTAGAAAATGACATGTAATGCATTCGAGTGTAAGTACTCAAGCATTTACCTAAGTACCACACGTATTTAAGTAAGTAAGTGAGTGCATATGCAAATGTATGTGAAATGAAAAGCTAGGATTTTTTCTTTATTAACAAATACAGGGAAGTTGCAAGTACCCGGAACTCGTAGGTGTTAGATACAGTATCCATGTACATACATTAAGGTGGTCCAAAAAAAATTAAACTTGGTATTTAAATGATCTCACTCCCTAGGATTGTTCTATACCGAAAAACTATACGGTTTTTTTATCAAAAAATATTTAGAGATCGCTCAAAGCATTCAAAGTTTTTTATGTACTTCATATAGGGAAAAAAACAATTTCTCGTAGAAATGGTGTAGAATTCTTAAAAATTAATATTTTTCTATCGATAAACTCTTTTTCTCTTCAGGAGACTTCCAAATTATTTATTTAACCATTTTTAATATAAAATATTTTTAATAGGTCCTCCAAAAACCGTAAAAAAATATTTTTTTTTTGATTTTTTTGATTTCGTAAAATCAAAGGTATATTTTTTCGGTATAGAACAATCCTAGGGAGTGAGTGCATTTAAATTCTGACTTATATTTTTTTTTTTGCCACCCTAATGTACTTAGCTTCTTTATCTAACACCTATGAACAATCCTGGGTGGTGAAAGCATTAAAATTCCGACTTTACTTTTTTCGCATGCATTTTTGGACCAACCTAATGTACATATGTATATTTATATGTCCACATGCTTATGTACTTAGGTATATATGTATATAAGCACATATGCACCCAATATGTCCCACTTCAATTTATTAGCCAGCATTGACAAAGCCTTCCACCATCTTTCCCTCTCGTTCCGACGCTGACACTCGTATGTTGCACGGCTTATATTTTTTCCTCCCATTCCCCGTCTTTATACATACATAGCTGCTTTCTTTTGAACTGTTAGCCTGTGTACGGAATACTAACGTCTGTCGCCAACTAATGATGTTGTTGTCATTGCACTCGAGCCTGTCAAGCATGTCGATGAGATGAAAACCTATGACAATTGAAAGCACTCGCTTGGCTTAAGCCGAAAGCCCAAAGGGGTTGGCAATCAGACGTACGGTTGGGGAAAATTAAAAAAAAATAATAATAATAATAATGAAAAATTGTAGAAAAAATACTTGGAAAAAAAATATTCATACAACTTTTTAAAAGACCACCTTCTGAAGAAGCCTAACTAGCCTAAGCGAGCTTTCCTGCCTTCTGTGCTGAATGGCAAGCAACGTATACTAAAGATTTTCATACAATCGCCAAGCGCTTCCAACCCGAACTACCAGTACCAAATTCATGACTGGACTTACCCGAACACATGAAGTCTCCACTTAACTTGAAGAGGTAAGCCACTTAAGCTTTTTCCGGAGATAATTTGATTCGATTAAACTCAAATACGTAGAAAATGCGTAAGCTTTTGGCACCAGCTGGTTCTAAATAACAGAATGACCAGGTTTTACACACCAAGAGCCGTTACTTCGGTAATCTAGCCCTGTTAAAATTAGAAAACCCTTCCAATCGTTGCTCGTTCCTGGAGCAACACCTCGAGTTCAACACACGAAGAGAAACTTACTACCTATAAACGTATTCTGTCCTTAGGTCACACAGGGAGTGGACTACAGGGTATTTAGCGCTTTATTTCCCATGTCAAGTACAGCCTTCACGTCTACCTAAAATCCAAGCAATTTAGTTAGACCTTCAAACACTTCGAGACTCCTTACGGCTCCATGTAGCTCACCATATCAACAAAACTCGTAAGCACCAGGTATGCAACTCCACTTATCCCTCCCTAACCACGAAAATTCTCCCAAGTCAGACTAAAGTTCCCCAACTCAACAGTAACGGACTCCAGAGGTGATCCAAGATACCATGTTTTCAGTTGCGATTGACCTTACGTCCCAAACAGGCACTTGATAGAGTCAGAACTACCTTCTAAAGACATACGAGGATATCTATACGAACTAAAGATTGGCATCCA